>NW_025064871.1:0-47039 GCF_014595645.1 Diaporthe citri
TTACTAAGGATATTTTTTTACTTAAACGATGCAAGTTAAGGGCTTTACAAATATGATTCTTATTATCAGTCTTAAATGATAACTTATATTAAATTACGACTTAATATAGTATTTCCTTAATTTCCGTTAGCTTATATAAACGTAAAGTTTTTACGTCTTTAATAGGAATATCTTATAAGGCTAACTTTAAAGAAATTATAAATAGTCTTATAAAGGTCCACTGATAAACTTAATTCCCTTAATATAGGAACCTATTAGTTTAAAGCTACATTTAAATATATAAATTCCAAGCTCATTTTATTTTTTTTTTTTAATTTTATCCTTAATAATTCATAGATAGCTATTTTTAATAAAAGTAATTTATTTACTTAATTCTAATAATAAATACAACCTTAATTTATTAAATAACTTATATTATTAAGTAATATGCTCGCTTTTTAAGAAATTATTAATTTAAGCTAATAAAGTTTTTTTAAGAAATATTTAATATTTATAATGCCAATATTTAATTAAAAGCATAATATATTAAAATTTTATATATAAGTTTTACTAAGAAAGTTACTTTAAACTTTTTTAAAGACTTACTTTAAACTTACTTTAAACTTACCTTAACGTTAAATATATATATTTTATTATAATACTTTTATTTATTATTTAATATAAATAAAGTATATATTATTTAATAAAGCTTATTAAGGTATTTAAATAATATATATTATATAAAATAAGTTATTAATATAAGTAAAGAAATCTTATTATAAATATAAATATTAAATTTAAGGACTTATTTTAAACTTTTTTAAATTTATTTTACCCTTTATATAAAAATAAGCTTATAGCTTATTATAAGTATTTTAGCTTAAAGAAAATATATTATTATATTTATTTTATTATAAGTTATTTAGCAATATATAATTTATAAATTATATAAAAGGAATTACCTTAATATTTAATATAAATCCTTATTTATATTTATATAAAGTAATTATATATAAATAAAAACTATATTATTAAAAAAGCTTATTAAAGCATATACTTTAATTTTAAGTATATTTCTTATAGCTTAAGTAATAATTATTAATTATATAATAAGCATTATTAATTATAATAATAAAATGATATAATAATTAAATTAATGTAAAAGCTTTTATATATTAATTAAGCTATTTCTTTAAAGTTAAATTTTATTAAAGGCGGGCATAATATATATATATTAAGAAATAAATTTAATGGCTATAAGTTAATTTTTTAAAATCGCTATATAAATAAATTTTTTAATATATATATTTTTATATTAAAACTTTTTATAATATATTAATAAGTAAGATAATATTAAAGGGTATATAAAAAGGAAAAAAAAAAAAATAAGTAAAAAAAAAAAGTTATAATAAATATAACTTAATAAGTTTTTAATAAGTATAATAATAACTTGTTATTAATTGCTTATTAAAGGGTACTTAATAATGCTTAATATTAAATTTTTTAATAAAGTTTTTTTAATATATATATATTAAAAAATAAGTTTAATGGCTATAAGTTAATTTTTTTATTCTTTTATATAAATAAATTTTTTAATATAATTAAAATTATATTAAAGGCCTTTATAATATATTATAAGGTAATATAATATAAAAGAATTATAAAAAGATATAAAAAAATTAATAAGTTAATAAAGCTTGCTTTCTTTTTTAATAAACTTATGCCTTATAAATATTAAAAAAGAGCTATTTAACTTATTAAGCATTTTATTTTTAAGCATAAGCCTTTATATAAAAAGGTAAATTATTTCCTTGCTTTATTAATAGCTATTAAGCTTAATTTATTTTAATATAATAAATTTTATAATTCTTATAATTCCTTATAAAAGGTATAAAGTAATTAATTTAAGCCGGCCTTTTTTTTTATAAGTAAGGTTATATATATAAATATATATAATAAAGGTTTTTTTAAGTAATTTATTTAATATTATAATTAATAATAAGTTAAAAATAGTAAAGCTTTTAATAATTATTTAAAATAAATTTAAAAAAAAAAAAAATATAATTAAAATGCATAATTCTTAAGTTATAATAGTTAATATAAGTTTTATATTTTATATAATTTTTATTATATAATTTTTTAAATAGCTTAATAAGCTTAATAGCCTTAATTATAAGAAATTTATAGCTAAAAATTAAACCTTATTATTAATAAAAATATTTTAATATAATTATTAATAATTTACTTAAAAGCATTAATAACTTTTATTACTTAATATTAAAAAATAAGCTTTATAAATAATTAATTATTAATTAAACTTAAAATTAAGTAATAAAAAAATCTTACCCCTTTAATAAATATTAAATAGCTATAACCTTAAGAACGGTTTTTTTTTAAAGCGCTTAAGTAATACTTTATTATTAGCCTTGTTAATAATACTTATGCTTAATTAATAGCGTTTTAAAAAACTTAAAAAAGAATAATAAAAGTTAACTATATTTCTTATAGCTATATTATAAAGGCTGCTCTTAATATAATAATAATAAAAAATGTTTTTATTAAGTAATTAATAATAAACATTATAAGGACCCTTTATTAATATTTATATTAATTATTTAATTAATTTTTATTAATAATTATATATTTATTTAAAAAAATTAAGTTATATAAGTATAAGTTTAAATATATAAATAGTAAAATTATAAATAACTTATTAAATTAATTATTATATATTTAATAATACTTATTATATAAATATTTATAGTAATTTTAAAATTAATATATATTTTAAATTTTTAACTTTAAAAGAAATATATTTATTAAATTAAAAATTAATACCCTTTAAGGCTTATTAATAATTTATAATAACTTTTTAAATTATATAACCTTATATTAATAATAATATATTTAAATTTCTGCTTTATTACTTTTAATAATTAAGTTTTAGCTAATTATAATTATAATAAATAATAAAAGATTAAAGCTTAACTTTAAAAAAAAAGCTTAAGAAATAGTTATTATATTTAAGAAAAATAATAAGTATATAAATTACTTAATCTTAACTTAAAAGATAATAATAATAAATATTAATATAAGGCTTTTTTAAGTTTTATAATTAAAATAAGTATAATTTAAATTCTTAATAAAGAATAATTAAAGGGTAAGTTTAATATTAATAGCTATAATAATTTTAGCTTTAATAATATATATTAAAGTTATTATAATTAAAAAGCTTATAATTAAACCTAAGCTTAATTAGCTAATTTACCTTATTATATATATTAATTTAATTAAGCCTTTTCTTTTAAAAAGCTATATATTTTTTATTAAATATATTAAGGAATTAAAATTTTTATTATAAAAAAATTAAAATATTTAAAGTAAGTATATATTTAAATATATTAATATAAAATAATAAAATAAAATATTATAATTTTATTTTATTAATTTTTAAAATCGCTATAATAATTAATAAGGATAATTAAAGGTATTAATATTTAATTATTAAAGGTAAAATTTTTAAATTAATTAAAGATTAATTATTATAAAAATATTTATTAAAAATATTTTTATTAATTAAAAATAAAAAATTAAGAAATTAAAAATAATTAAATATTATTATAATTTTAATTATAAATTATATTAATTAAAGATTAAATAATATTATTAATTAACTTACTTAATACTTTATATAAAAGTAAAATTTTTAAGTTTTAAGAAAAGTATAATTATAAAGTTAAAACTTAAAAAAATTAATAAAAGGGCATTATAAGGAATAAAGCTTATAGTTTAATTTAACTTAATATAAGAAAACTTATTAAATTTAAATATAATTAAAATTAATAAATTAAAAGCTTTTTTTTAATTTTATAAATAATAATATATAGCTATTCTTAATTAATAAAGTAATTTATTTACTTAATTATAATAATAAATAAAATCTTAATTTATTAAATAACTTATATTACTTAAATAATATATTAGCTTTTTAAAAAGATTATTAATTTAAGTTAAAGAAAGTTTAAAATAATAATAAGTTAATTATATTTATAAGCTTATAAAAGTATAAATTTATTAAATATTATTAATTTATATTAAATTTATAAGAAAATCCTTTATATTAAATAAATTAATTATTTTTAATTTATTAAAAGTAATTTAATATTAAGCAATATTATTTAATATAAAGAATATTTTTTAATAATTATAATTAATATTAATTAATATTAATTAATTTAAGTTAATTTTATAATAAGCTTAAGTAATATTAAGTTATTATAATATATATAAAAGAAGTAAGTTTAAGTTATAAATATAAGTTTAATACTTAAGCTTAAGATATATATTAATTCCTTAAAATAATAAATTAAGTTATAAAAAAATAAGCTTAATAATTAAAGCTTTATAAGGTTAAATAATAATTAATATTATATTATATAATGTATTATTTACTTAGCTAATAAGGTTTTTATAAGCTTAAATTATTTAATTTATTAACTTAAAAGAAATATTTATTTCTTTTATTCCTTTTTTTTTTATATTAAGAAATAATTTAAATGCTTAAGAATTAAAAATATTATAATATCCTTAAATATTTTAAGTTATATATATATTATATTAATAAAGTTAATAAGTTTCTTTTTAACTAAAAAGCTTAAATAATTTTATAAAACTTTATTATATTAAGAATAAAGCATTATAATTATTACTTTTTAATAAGAAATTCTTAATAAGCATAAGTTATTAGCTTATATTAATTATATTTCTACTCTTTATATATATTACTTATTATTATTATTAATTAAATAATTTAATAAGGCTTTTAAATTAATTTAAAAAGGTTAATAATAATTATTTAAGGTTAAAAAGTTATTTAAATTTAATTATTTAAAGAAAATAAAAATTATAATAAAGTTTTTATTAATAAATTAATAAAAGAGATTATTATTAAAAATATATTTTAAGCATACTTAAAAACTTTTTATAAATTTATACTTTATTATTACCTTAATGCAAGCTAGCCCCTTTAAAGGCTTTTTAAAAATAAAAAGCAAGCTTATTAATAATTAAATTAATTTTTATTTTTATATTAAAACTTTAAAGATAAATAATAAATAAATTAAAACTTTTAATAATAAATTTCTTAAATTTAATATTAATAAAGAATATAATAAAAAATATAATAAATAATATAAATTATAAAATTTAATAAATTATTTAATTTTAAAAATATATATTATATTCTTTAATATTTTTAAAAGATATGCTTATTTAAGCATTATTTTAACTTTTAAACTTAACTTAATAATAAAGTATTGCTTTTTTATAAAAATAGGCCTTAAAATTTAATAATAAACTTATTAAAATCTTAAGCATAATAATTAAATCCTTATTTTAAAAGGCCTTAGTAATACCTTATTATTAAATTTTTAACTTTTAAAAATTTAACCTTAAATTAAGTAAAAATATTTATTAAATTTAAGTATATTAATAAATAAAAAAAAAAAGAAATTAATAAAAATTGCCTTAATAATAATAAATAAAATAATAATAACTTAAATTTAAAATTTAGCTTAAGCTTAAGTTATAATTTATAAAAAATACTTTTAATATAATGCTTTTTAAGTTTCTTAAAATAAAATATTATAAAAATTAAAAGCTTTATATAATTAAATATTAAGCTTATATAAAGCTTTTTTAATAAGTTAAATAATTTAAAAATATTATTTTAAATAAAAAATAAATTTCTTTTAAAGCTAAATATTAATTAAAGATTAATAATATATAAGTAAAATAATTAAAAAATAAAAAGCACTTTAAAAAAGGGGTTAAATAATATATAAAATTATTAAAAGGAAAATATTTATAATTAAATTTAAGTTAAGCAGCTATTAAAAGTTTTCTTTTATATATTTATATTTAATATAAGTTAGCATTAATTTTTATAAAGGAATAAAATTATTAAAAATATAGCACTTTTTAAGGTATATTATAGCTTAATAAATAATATCTTTATAAAAATTAAGGTTTGCGCTTTATAAGAATATTAATATAATAATTATTAATAACTTATTTTAAAATATAAATTAAAAAGTTATTTATTAAAATAAGTATTTAAATATAAAATTTATATATATAATAAAAGTAAATATAAATAAAAGCTTTAATATATTATTAATTATTTTTATATTTTTAAAAGGATTTAAGTAAAAGTTTTAATAAATAAATTTAAAAGATAATAAATTATGCTTATATAAAGTAAAATTAAAGGAAACTTTAATAAAGGCTTATAATAATTTTAATATATAAATTAATTATTAAATATAAATATAAAATATAAAAATTAATTAAATTATTTAATAATTAATTATTATTAAAGTTTTTCTTAAAATAATAATATTAATTTTTAATTTTATAAGGTAAAATAAATAATTAAGGATTTAAAAGCTATATATTATTTTTATTTATTTTTAAACTTTAAATATATAAAAAGCCCTTATTATTTAATTAAATATAAGTATTTAAATATATTAATATTAATAAGTTATTTTTAATAAGTAAAATTAATAATATAAGATAAATTAAATATAAGATTAAGATATTAAAGTATATGCTTATTAAATATTATAAAAGGCATTAATATATTTTAATAATAAAATAATAGCTATAAAAGTTAAAATTTATTAAGAATTATATAATAACTTATTTATTAAATATATTAGCTTTAAAAATAAATAACGCTTAAATATATTACTTATACCTTACCTTTAAAATAAAAATAATATCTTAAGAAATAAATAATTATAAGGATTAATAATAAAGCTTAAGATATAAGCTTAAGTTAAATAGCCTTTAATATAAATTTTAATAATAATAATAAATATTTTAATAAAAACTTAAAGAATTAAAGTAAGAAAAAGTTTTATATATAAATAATAATTAAATATAAGTTAATTAATTTTAAGTTATAAAAAAACTTTATTTTAAAGTATATATTTATATATTTTTTAATAAAAAGAAAGTAAGTTAATATTTTTATATTTAAATATAAGTTTTATATAATAATATAATTAAAAAAAAAAAATAATAATAAAAGCCTTAAATAAAATTATCTTTTCTTTTTAATAGCTTATTATCTTAAAAATAATTTATTTAAAGATAAAGTTTAATAGCTAAAAAAGCTTAGCATTTTTATTAAATTTAATATACTTTTAATATTTTTTAAAAATTTTTTAAAGGGAATAATTTTTATATTAAATTATATTTATAATTATAATAAATTTTTAAAGTAAATAACCTTTAATTAATAAAATAATATAAATAAAAAAAGTTAATAAAATAAATTTATAACTTTAAGAAAAAAATTAGCTTTAAAGGTTAAGTATATTAAGCTTTAAATAAATGCTTTAAAAATAAATTAATATTAATTAAATAATTAATTAAAGCTTTTTAATATTTAATAATAAATACCCTTAATAAGCTTTAATTATTTAATATATAATTAATAATTAACTTAAAATTAATATAAATAAGGAGAATTTAATTATTTAATTAAAATATAATATTATAATAATTAAAAAGTAATATTAATATAATATAATTTTTATTTAATGCTTTAAATATTAAAGTAAAGAAATTTAATTAAGCATAAATAAATAATAAAAGTAATTATAACTTTTTTAAGATAATTAAATGCCTTATTATTTAATTAATAATATATATAAATAAATTAATAAAATTCTTATTATTTTTATTTATTATTTAATAAAATTATAATTAAGAAAATAAGCTTAATAAAATTAATAAGAAAAGAAAACCTTATTAAACTTAACTTTAATTTAATATTATAAAAAGATATAAAAAAATATAAAATAAATAAAAGCTTTAATATTAATAAAATATTATTACTTTTATTATTTTTTATTTATTTAATAAAGTAAAGTTAAACTTATATTTAACTTTTTAAATTAATATTCTTTATAAGTAAACTTAAGCTAAAGATATTATTAAGTAAGGAATTTAATTAAGATAATATATTTATTAAATTATAATATAAATATTTTAAAAAAGGCTTATAAAAAATAAAAACTTTTAATAAAATAAAAGGGTAAAAGTTCTTTTAATTTTAATTTTTAATATAAATATAAATTATAAAAATATAGCTTATTAATTTTTTAATTTCTTAAAGTTTAAAGTTAAAGGTATTAAAAAAGTTACTTTATAATAACTTTTAATAATAAGCTTAAAGTATTTTATTAATTAACTTACTTTGCTTTTAATTATTATTAAAAGTAATTATTAATAATATTATTAAATTATAAAAAGGCTTTTAAAACTTAAGATATTATAATTTATTAAAAGGTAAGGCATTAATATTAAAATAATAATTTTAAAAATAATAAAAAATTTTAAAATTAAGTTATTTATAATTAAGTTTTAAAGAGCTTTAGCTAAGGCTTTATAAATATAATTTATTAATTAAATAATAATAAGCTTTATTATAAAATAAAGCTTAAAATATAATTAATTTTATTAAAAATAATATTTAAAAATAAAGAATTAAGTAAAGCTTTTAAGCTTTAAAATATAAGCTAAATTTAATTATAACTTTAATATTAATTAAATTAATTTATTAAAATTTATATATTATAAAGATAATTAGCTTATAATAATTAAGCATTTATAATAATATTACTTTTTAATCCTTTAATATTAGCTTTTCTTATTATATTAAAGTAAAATTTAATAAATATTAAATTATTTACTTATTAAATAAAAAGTATTACTTATTAATAAGAAAAGTTAATAATAATAGTTAATTAATATAGCATTAAGTTATAAATATTATATAATAATATAACTTAAATTTAAGAAAGGTTATAAAATATTAATTTTAAGTAAAATTATAATAAAGTAATTTTTTATAGCTTATATAAAGCATAATAAAATATAAATAATATTAATATTTAATTAAGTTACTTAAAAAATATATTAAATTTTTAAGAAATTAAGCTTAATTAAGAAATGCTTATAATATAAATTAATTAAGGGGTAATTAAGTTAAAAAAAATATAAAAATAATATTTTTAATAATACTTAATAAATAATTATATATAATAATTACTTAATTATTATTTTAAGTTATAAATTAAATAAAGAATATAAATTAAGTTTAAATTATTATAAAATAAATTAATTTTATTTTATTAATAACTTTATTATAATAATAATTTAACTTAATATAAAAGGAATTATTAATTTAAATAATTAATTTTTATAATTATTTAATTAAGTAATATTATAATATTATTATTTATTAAATAATAATTAAATATCTTTAAGTTAAAATTTTATATAAAATATAATAATATTTTTTATATATTATAAATAAATAAAAATAAGCTTTAACTTTATATCTTAATAAGTAATTCTTTTTATAACCTTAAAATAATTATAAATAATTTATATATTATAATTTAAATATATATAAAGTTAAATTCTTTATAAATAACTTAATTATATAAAATAATTTTATAAATAATAAAATAACCTTATTATTATAATTTATTAAAAGTAAGCTATTATTTATTTAATTTTTTATTAATATAATATAAATTATAATAAAGAAAATCTTTATATTTTTTTCCTTTTTTTTTTATTTTATTTTTTTTCCTTATATTTAAATTTAAGATAAGTTTTATATAAGCTTATTTTAATTTATATATTAATATTATAAGTAAGGTTTAAAATAACTTTTATATATATAAATATATATTTAAAATAATTAAATCTTAAAGTATTATATTTTCTTTTATTTTTTTATATTAAATAAATAATAAAAGTTTTTTTTTTTTTTATTATAATCCTTAATTATAATAATATATCTTTTTATTACTTTTTTTTATTAATTATTAATCTTTTTTTTTTTAAGTTAAATAAATAATAAATATTTTATTTTCTTTATTATAATTTATAATTATAATATTATATTTTTATAAAAATAAATTTAAAGTAAATCTTTATATATTATATATAATAAATATAAAATAAGTTTAAAATAAATTTATATATATATTTTATTAAAATTTAAAGTAACTTTTTTTATTATTAAGCTTATAACTTATATTATATAATAAAAGCTATATTTTATAATAATTATATATAAATTATATTTTATAATAATTATATAAATTATATTTTATAATAATTATATAAATTATATATTTTATAAAATAATATAAATTATATTTTATATAATAATAATAAATTTATAATTTTTATAAAAAGATATAAGTTATATTTTTAATTATAAAGTAAAAATTATATTTTATATTAATTATTAAGCTTATATAATTATTATTATATAATATAAATTATATATTTAACTTATAAAGTTTAAAGTAAATTTAATTATATAAATTAAAATAAATTTATTTATAATATTTAAAATAAGTTTATTTATATAATTTAAAGTAAGTTTATTTATAATATTTAAAATTTATATATATTAAAATAATTTTATTTATATAATTTAAAATAAGTTTACTTATAATATTTAAAGTAAGTTTATTTATATTATTTAAGGTAAATTTATATATATAAAAGAAAAAAAAGCTTTTTATTTTATTTATATTTTAAATTTACTTATAACTTTATTTATATATTTAAGTATATATTTTTATATATAGCTTTTAATTTTTATATATAACTTTTATAAGTTATTTTATATATTATATTTAAATATTATATATATTAATATTAATATAATAATTATTATAATAAAAAATATAATATAATTAAGTTAAGGTAATTTTATATTATTTTTAAAAATAAAATTAATATATTATTATTTATTTTAATAAAAATAAAAAAAATAAAAGCAAGCCTTTTTTTAATTTTTATAATTATATTAACTTATATATTAATTATTTATAAAATTATAATTTACTTAAATTATAATAATATTTAAGCTTAATTAAATAAATTTAAATATAATCTTTTTTTATAAATATTTTAAATAAAAAAAAATAACTTATTAAATTATATATTATTATTTTATATTTACTTTTATTTTTTAATTAACTTTTAAATTAAAAGTAATTTATAATTATTATAATTATTATATTATATATAAAAAAAAGCTATTTTTATATATTATTACTTTAATAAAAGGCTTTAATATATATGCTTTTTTTTTTTATACTTAAAAGCTATAAAATACCTTACTTTAAATAATAATAATATATATTTAACTTAAAAAATAATAATAAAAATTAAAATAATAATAATATAAGTTAAAGTAATAATATATTAAAATAAAAGGGTAATAAAAGGTTATTTTTAATAAAGTTATTTTTTATATTTTTTATATTATTTTTATTTATATTTTTTTTTAAATTTATTTTAATTATTTTTTTTTTTTTTATTTTTATTTAAATTTATATTAATTATTTCCTTTTTTATTTTTACTTTATTTTATTTTTTTTTTTTTATATTTTCTTTATTTATTTCTTTTTTTATTTTTACTTTATTTATATTTTTTTTATTTATATTTAAATTTATATTTATATTATTTATATATATTTTTTTATATTTTTCTTTTAAAGTTTTTTTTTTTAAAAACTTTTATATCTTTATTATTTATATTATTATTTTTAATATTTATATTTTCATTATTAAATATATTTATATTATTAAAAAAACTCTTTTTTAAATAAAAAAGAATTATTTATAAATAAGGAAAAGGGCTTTATAAATAGAAAAAAGCTTTTTATAAGTAAAAAAAAAAGTTATATAAAGGCATAAAAAAGCTTATTTTAATAAAAAAGAAGGAGCTTTTAATTATTAATAATATAAAGTAAGAAAAAAGCTAAATAATAAAGTTATTAATAATAAAGTTAATAAAAAATATAATATTATAATTTATATTATAAAATAAGGTTTATATTTATAAATTATAATATATAATAATATTTAAAGCTTATTAAAATAAAATATATTATAATAAATATTTTTAACTTTTTTTTATATTTAAAAAGGCTTTAAAAAATAACTATTATTATAAAATATATTATATATATATATATATTATAAAAAGCTGCTTAATATATATTATATATAATAAAATTAAATAATATTTTATATATTTTTATTAAATATTGCTTTTTTATTTTATTAATTATTTATATAAGCATTAATTTTTATTATTAATTAATATATATATATATAATAAAAATATATAAAAGTAAAATAAATAAGCTTATTTATTTAAATAAAATGCCGTTATATTAAATTTTAAACCTTAAAATTAAAGATATATTTATAATCTTTATTATAATTTTAACTTTTACTTTATTATATACTTTAAAAACTTATTTATACTTTTATAAAAAATATTTATATATAAATACTTTTTTTTTTTTTATTTATAACTTTTTTTATTTATAATTATTTTATTTTTAACTTTAAGTTTAATTTATTTAATTTATAGCTTTTATATTTATATTATTAAAAATTAATAATTTTATTTTATAATTTATTTATTTTAAGTTATATAAATTTAATAAAAACCTTAAAATATTAATAAATAAGTTAAAAAAAAAGTTATTTAAAAAGCTTATTTATTATTTAATAAAATTTATTAACTTTTATTACTTAATAAAATATATTAATATAATAATAAAAATTAATTAAAAGGTAATTATAATTAAATGCTAATAATAAAATATTAATAATTACTTCTTTAAATAATATAATATAAATAACTTTTTTTATTTTTAAAAGATTTATTAAAAGCTTATTTAATTATTTATATTATAAAATAATTAATATTTTCTTTATTTTTAAATTAATAAAATATATATATAAAGTTTTATATTATATAATATTTATTAAGTAAAATAAAATAATTATATAATAAATTTAAATTAAAAAGCTATTTAATTTAAGTTAATTTATAATGCTTTAATATTAAGAGTTAGGTAAAGAAATAAGACTTAAAGAAAAAAAAAATTAAAATTTATAATATATAGTTAATAAAGCTCCTTTCTTTAAAAAGTAAAAAAAATTTTAAAGAATTAAAAAACCTTTATATTCCTATATTTATTTTATTTTAAATCTATAATTTATTTTTTTATATACTTTTTATTTTATTTATATAAAAGGCTTAATATATATTATTAAATTTAAAAAGTAAAAATAATAATATTCTTTTTTTTAATATTAAAAAAGAAATATATCCTTATCTTTTTTATTAAATAAAGTACTTATATAAGTATTTTTTATAAAAAAGTTATTTTAAATTTTCTTTTAACTTACTTTAAACTTTTATATTATTTAAGCATAATATATATAAAGTTACTTTAAATTTATATTTAATTTATTTTAAACTTTTATATTATTTAAATATAATATATATATAAAGTTATCTTAAATTTTTATATTATTTAAGTATAATATATATATAAAGTTACCTTAAACTTTTATTTAACTTATTTTAAATTTTTATATTTTTTAAGCATATATATATATATAAAATTATATTAAACTTTTTTATAAATATTTATTATAAAAGTTATTATTATTATAATATTTTATTATAATAATAATTATATCTTTTAAGTTATTTATTATTATTAATTATAATAAGTATTATTATAAAAGCTTTATTTTTTTAAATTATTTATTATTATTAGCTATAATAAATATTATTATAAAGGCTTTATTTTCTTAAATTGCTTATTATTATTAATTATAATAAATATTATTATAAAAGCCTTATTTTTCTTAAATTACTTATTATTATTAATTATAATAAGTATTATTATAAAGGCTTTATTTTCTTAAATTACTTATTATTATTAGCTATAATAAGTATTATTATAAGGGCCTTATTCCTTTAAATTACTTATTGCTATTAATTATAATAAATATTATTATAAAAGCCTTATTTTCTTAAATTATATATTATTATTTAATATAAGCATTAATTTTATAAGGAATATAGTTTTTAAAATATATATAAATAATATATATAAGTATAATAGTTTTATATTATATTAAGTTAATTAATACCCTTATATATCTTTTAATATTATTTTATTTATTAATATATTATAATAAGTTTTAATATAATTTTAATTATATTAAGAAATTCTTTAAAGTGCTTTTTTAAAAAAAATTAATTTATTATTATATAACTTATTTTAAATATTATATAATAAAGCATAAATAAGTTAATTTTAGCTATTTAAGGCTTATAATAGCGCTATAACTTAGCTATAATATATATATAGCCCTTTAGCAATACCTTTTTATTATTATTATAACTTATAACTCTTTTTTCTTATAATCTTTTTTTTTTTTTTAATATTATATTTATACTTAAATATACTTAAATTATAAACTACTTAATGCTTAATAATAACTTTATTATATTTAATTATGCTTTTATTAAAAAGGCATTAAAAAAGTATATAAAGTATAAATAATAATAATGCTTATATAAAAAAGAAATGCTTTAATAAATTATATAAAACTCTTTAAGTAATATAAAATTAATAAATTAGCTTATTATTAATAATTAAGCTTATATTATTATAATGCTAAATATTATAATTATTAATATAATTACTTTTATGCTTATAATAATGCTTATAATATTTACCTTAATTATATTATAACTTATAGCTATATTATAGCTTATATAATAATTAAAATTACTTTATTTATTAATAAATGCTTAATAAACTTAGCTTTTATATATATAACTTACCTTAAATAGCAAACCTCTTTTTTTTATAGCATTAATTACTTAGCTACTTATATAGCTATTAAGGCTTAACCTTATTATTATTATTATCTTTATTAAAATTATATTCTTTAATTTATAATAATTAACTATTCTTATTAAGCTTATTTTCATTTTATTAAATATATTACTTATATTAAAATAAGCTTTTATATTAAATATATTAAATGCCTTTATATAAATGCTTATTAAAAATAATAACATAAAGGTATTAATACTTAATAGCCTTATTAAAAACCCCTTTATAGCAATAAAGTCTTTATTAAAATATCTTTATAATAATCTTATATTAATACTTTATTTTAAGCTTATAAAAAAGCTTATATTATAATTATTATTAATAATGCTTAAGTTATTTATTAATTATACCCTTATAATTAATAATAATAACTTATTAATATATTTATTATTATTAAAGTTATTAAATTAGCTTATTAGCTTAATAAGTATTATAATAAATAATATAGTTAAGATTATAAAAGGGGCTATAAAAGTTAATTTAAAGGCTTTAAAAGCCTTAAAAGTTATATTAAAAGCTATATTAAAAAATAGCTTTGCTAAAAACCTTAATCTTAACTTTAATTTCTTAAAATATTTATATTATATAAATTATTTAAAAAAGGTTAATTTAATTAAAGCTTAAATTTATTAATATTAATAAACTTTATAATATTAATAATTATTTATTTTATTAAATAATTTATAAAACTTTATTTAAGTTAATAATAACTTCTTATTAATATTATTATTATTAATATTATTACCTTATTTATTAATTATAAGCAAGCTTAATAATAATTTATTAAAAGTAAATAAATTTAATAATAGCTTATTAAAAATAAATAAATTTAATAATAGCTTATTAAAAGTAAATAATAATAATAATAATAATAATTAACATAATTAAAAGGTATATATCTACTTTATATATAGCCTTATAAGTAAGAATAGCTTTATTATAAGCATTATAGCTATTTAAAATACCTTAGCTAATAACCTTTAATTAATTCTTAATAATAATAATAATAATAATTATTAAAGCCTTATTTAAGTTATTCTTTAAACCTTATTTTTAATTATAACTTAATTTATAAGCATAATAACCTTATTAAAGTTATTATAAGTATTAATTAAGGCTTTAAAAATTATAAAAAAAGATAAAATATATTATATAATATATAATAAAAAAATATATTTAAATTATATTATAAGTATAATAAGTTACTTTATAATATATATTAAAAGAAATAAAAGCTTATTAATTAATTAAGGTAAGCTAAGTAATATAGCAAGGTTGCTTAAAGAATGCATTATTATTAATAAGGTAATAAAGCTTATCTTTAAAAAGCTTAATAAGCTGCTTAATTATGCTTAAAGCTAAGATTTTATAAATAACTTATTATTATATTATCTCTTAATATAGTTATATTTTAATAATAATAATTTTAAATAAAATTAAAGCTTAAATATAATAAACCTTTTAATTATTAATTATATACTTAAAGTATTATTAATAGCATTAAAGTATACTTAAATAAGCATTAAAATTAAAAAGGCATTAAGCTAATATATTATTACTTAATATATTAATATAAATAATATTTATATAAAAGCATTAAGCTTTAATGCTTTTTATATTAATATAAAATTATACTTTATATCTTTATTTATATTTATTATTATATAAAACTTTTATAAAAAGCTTTATAATAATATTAAGCTATATAAGTTTAAAAATATATAATTACTTTAAGCTAAGCTTATAATAATAAAAATTATATTCCTTTAAATATTAATAAATTTTAAATTTAAGCAAATTAATACCTTACTTAATAAGTTATAATAATTTTTTATAAATAAGCACTTACTCTTATATCTTTATTAAATAATGCTAATTATTACTCTTAAATAATACTTATAATTATTTAATATAATAATAGCCTTTATATTAATATTATAAGTTAAAATATAAAAAGAAAATAATATTAACTTTAATTAATAAAAAACTATATTAATATTTCTTATATAAAATTAATACTTTAAGCCTTTATAATTTACTCTTAAGGTATTATTTAAGAATATAAAGGAATTTAATAATGTATAATTATTTATTTAAAGATATAACCTTAAAAATATAACCTTTAAAGTTATCTTAATAAAAATACTTAAATAAATAAAATAATAAATATTTATATATTTTAACTTTATAATTATATACTTAAATTATTATTAAATTAACTTTAATATATATAATATAATAAAGAAATCTTTTAATATTTATATAAAAGGTTATATTATTTTATATAAATTATATTATCTTAAATATATATTTAATATTAAAATAAATAACTTATAAGTAAGCTTTAATAGCTAAAAATATATATAATACCTTTTTTATAATACTTTATTATTAAAGCTAATTTAAAATAAATTATAAGCAATATAATAAAACAATAATTATTATATTTAATAGCTTAAGGCTTATAATTCTTATAAAATAAATTTTTTATACTTAATAAAAGCTATTAATCCTTTTAATAAAAAGCCTTTAAGCGCTTAATACTTAATAATAAAGTATAAATAAAGCTTATATAAGCGCTTATAAATAAATATAATAAGCATAATATAAATATTAACTTAATACTTAATATATAAAAAAAGTAATAAAAGATTATATATAAGTAAATTATAACCCTTATTATAATTAATTATAATAAATAATAAGAAATTATTATTAACTTATTTATCTTTTTATATATTTTTAATAAATATAGCCTTAAAAATAACTTATATTTATTACTTAATTATTATATATTTCCTAAACCCTTTAATAAAACAAGCATAATAAAGCTGCTTAAAAATATATACATTCCCTTTTTATATTATATATATAGCTAACCTTAATAACTTAATTAAAGTTAATTATAATTAATATATTATTATTATTAATTAGCTTATTATTAAAATTAAAGTATTAAGCTAAGGTTAGCAGCTTTTAAATAACTTAATCTTTATAATAAAATAGTTTTTAATAGCTAAGTTTAACTTTATACTTATAAGCTTATTATTATATAATTATTTATTTTTTATACTATTTTAAAATACCTTTTTATTTAAAGATTAATAATAAGCTTATAAGCTTAATATTATTAATAAAAAAAGCCTTAATATACTAGCCTTAAGCTTAAAAATATCCTTTCTTATTATAATATAATTTACCTTATAAATAAATAAGTAAATTACTTTTATTTATACCTTATTATAAAGATAAATTACTTTCTTTATTAACTTTAAGCTTATATAATATATCTTAATATATATAATTAAGTAAATTTTAAGCATAAAATTATAGCCTTTAATATTTATATTTTTAATTATATTTATAACTTATATAATAAAGCATTATAACTTATTATAAATTATATTAATAATATTACCTTTTAAAAGAAAATTTCTTAAATTTTTATTATAAAGCTTAAGTTTATTATTATATTATATAACTATTATATATTATAAATACTAATTAAGTAAATTATTAAGTTATTTTAATTAATATAAAAGTTTATTAAAAAGTATATCTTTAAGCTACTTAAGCTTAAAGTTATATATTATATATTATTATATATTTTATTCCTTAGTAATATAAATACTATTTATATTTAAATATATATATATATCCCTTAAATTAAGCTTAAAAAGATATTTATAAATATAAATATAATTATAGCTAACCTTAACTTACCCTTACTCTTTATTAATAAAACTTATAAAAAAATTGCTATTCCTTAATTTATATTTATTATTATTATACTTAGCAGCTTATATAAATTTTATATATAAATATTATACTTAATTAATAAAATATTAACTTTATGCATTAATTTTAAAATATAAATTAATAATAATAATAATTTATTATTAAATATCTTTTTAATTTTCTTAATATAAGTAAGTAATAATAATTATTTATAAATATATATATTAGCTATTATATATATATAATGCTTAACTTTAATAAATTTAAGTTTATAAATATATAAAGCTTTATTATTATTAAATTAAAGCTAAAGCAACTTAAAATCTTTTATATAAAGTAATGCATACTTATTATTAAAGATAATTATTTAAGCTATCTTATAGCTTATTATATTTATTAACTTTATAATATATATATAATTTTATATTATTATATTTATACCTTATAATATATTATAATAATTATAATACCTTATTAATAAGCAAGTTAACCTTTTATTTAATATTTAAAATAATATTACTTATAACTTATATATAAACTTTATTAATTATATCTTTATAATAAAATATATATTTAAAGTTATTATTAAGGCCTTATAATTTAAAATTAAAAATAATCCCCTTTATATATATACCTTAAATACTTTACTTAACTTAAATATTATTTTAATAGTTAACTTTAATATAATTACTAATTTATAATATTAATTATATATAGCTTTTTTTCTTATAAAATATATTTATAAGCCTTTATACTTACTTAATAAAAATATAAATATTACTTTTTATATATATAAAATATTTTCTTTATTTTAGCTAAAAAAAAGGCTATAATAATTTATAACTTTAAAACCTTTTTAAATAAATTAATTAATTTTAAAGCTAGCAAAATATATTTATTAATAATAGCTTTAATATTAAGCATTTTAAATAATTATATTATAATAAGTTTAAGCTTAACTTAATACTTATATATTTACTTATGCTTTTAAATAATTATATTAATTTATATAATAACTTTATAAAGATTATAATAAATAAGCAAAATAATAAACTTTTTTTAAATATAAAGTTGCTTTAATGCTTAATAAATAGCTTAATATTAACTATTATATTATTATTAAGGTAAAGCTTTATTATATATAAATACTTTTAATTACTTATTATATAAAGCTAATTTCCTTATTATTATTATTATAAATATTATAATTTTAAGATAAAGGTTATAAGAAATAAAAATATTATTATATTATACTTATTAATTAATAATTAATTACTTTTAAATATTTATTTATAAGTAATAATTACTTAAATATTATTATTATATAATAAACTAGCCTTTTAACTTTATATTAATTCTTATATTAAGCTTAATGTTTTATAATATAAAAAGAAGGGTTAATAATAATAAAGGTATTGCTTATTAAGTAAATAAGCCCTTACGGCTTAATCTTAGCTTTATATATATAGCTCTTAATGCCTATAAGTAATACATGCATTATTATTTAAAGCTAATAATAATAAATAAAATTAATAATAATTAAATTAAAAGCTTTTTTATAATAAAAAATATATAATAAGTTAAATAACCCTTTTATAAAAAAAAAAAAAAGAAAAAATATATATATATTTAAATTTTATGCTTTAATAATTCTTTATAATTCTTATTATAATATAATTAAGCTAAAGCATTATTTAAATTTTTAAAGTAAACCTTAATAAAAATTATAAAAAAATGCTATTTTTAAGCGCTTTACGTTATTTTTAAACGTTAAATATAACTCTTAATATATAATTATATAATTAATAATAATTAAATTATAATTATTTATAATTAAAGGTAATTATAAATTCTTTATAATTAAATATAAGGCAAGCCTTATAGCCCCTTATAAAAAAAAAATAATTTTAAAGCTATAATTTTAATTATTAATATTATATATTATTAAGGTAATATTTAAATAAAGAAATAAATAAGCATAATTAAATAAATATATAATTATTATATTTATTTATTTTTTTATTAATATATTTTATTTAAAGGCAAGGCATTAAAATATTAAATATTAAATTAAAGTAACTTATTATATTATGCCTTATAATTATTAAATAGCATATTTATATATACTTTAAAGAATAATAAGTTTTAGCTTTAATATAAATTAAAGCAATTAATTAATTATCTTTTTATATATTTTTTAATATTACCTTATTTATTAATATATTATAATAAGCTTTAATGTTAAAATAAGCTAATTAAAAATATTTATTTATATAAGTAAATAAAAAAATTAATTTATAGCTTTATAATTTATTTTATAAAATATATATATAAAATATACTTTATTATAAATCTTTTTATTATTATATTAACCTTAGCTTTAATAATTAATTAATAAACCTTATAATTATTATAATATTAATATTAATAATAAGCCTTAGCTTTATAATTATTAAATTAAGCTTTTAATTTCCTATTCCTTATATATCTTATAATATTATTTTATTTAATAATATATTATAAGGGGCTTTATTATTTAATTAAGTATATTAAAAAATTATTTAAAATAAGAATTAAAAAAATTAACTTATTATTATATAACTTATTTATTAATATATATATATTAATTATTTATATTATACTTAAAGTAAAGTTATTTTAAACTTATAAAAAAGTTATCTTAAACTTTTTTTAAACTTACTTTAAAACTTTTTTTATATTATTAGCTATAATATTATTAGCCTTTATTATATAAAAATAAAATATATATTATTTAAAAAAGTATATTTAAGGCTTTTAAATAATATATATTTAATATAATGCATTATAATATAAATTAAATTATTTAATTATAAAAAATTACTTTAAATATAAAAAAAAAATTACCTTAAATATTAATAAAACTTACTTTAAACTTTAAATTAAAATATATTACTTATTACTACGCTCTTTATATAATGCATATATATAAATATATATATATTATTTAATAGCTTATATTTTAAGCTATTAAATAATATATATTATATAGCTATATAAGTATTATAATAAATATAATAAGGAAAAGTTATATTAAGTTAATTTTTAAATTAAAAATATAAATATTTATATTAATATTATATTAATCTTTTTTTAATTAATAAAACTTTTTTTTAAAATTTCTTATATCTTAATTAATATATATATAAAAGTTATATTAAGTAATAGCTTTTATTTTAAGCTTTTAAATAATATATTTTTTATTATAATTAATTAATAAGTTATAATAAAAATAAATCTTAAAGTTTTAATTTATAAAATTACCTTAAACTTTTTAACTTATTTTAATATAATATACTTAATAAATACTTAATTAATATAAAAATAATATTATTTAAAAGTATAGCTTTATAATTATTAAATAATATATATATATATATTATATTTTAAATTTAAGCTAAACTTACCTTAAACTTTTAAATATTTTTAATTATATAACTTATTATAATTATATAAAAGTTTATAATATAAATTATTTAATATACTTAAATAAAAGTTATTAAATAATATATATTATATTATATTTAGCTATATAATTATTAAAATATATAATTAAGTTTAAAAGGTTATATAAAACTTATTTTAAACTTTATTAAAAGCTATAGCTTTTATTTTATAATAAGGGTTATAATTTTATAATAAAAAAATAACTTTAAACTTTTCTTTATATTTAATTATAATACTTATTATAATTATTTTATATAAGTAATATATATATTATTAAATAAAGTAAAAAAAAGGTTATTTAATAATATACTTTTTTAATATATATAATTATTATAATTAAAATAATAATTAAATTTATTTTTAAGTTAAATTTAAATTTAAAAATATATTAATTTTAATTATAATTAAGCTAAATATTTTTTAAATTATAAAACTTTTTAATTAATTCTTTTAATATTAAACCTATATAAATATAAATATTATTATTATATAAAGCTTTTTTAAGCTTTTTAATAATATATAATATATAATATTATAATCTTTATAAGCTATAAAAATAAATCTTAAATTATATATATTTAAGAGTTACTTTAAACTTTTTAATTTATTTTATTATAATATATATTATAAGGGCTATAAATAAATAAGCTATATATTATTTAAAAAAGCTTATATTTAAAATTATTAAATAATATATAATACTTATTATATATTTATTATTTTAACTTAAACTTACTTTAAACTTTTTATATTTTTTATTATAATGCTTATTATAAATATAAGAAAAATTTATATTATAATATATTTAATAAAATAAAGCAAGGGCTTTTAAATAATATACTTTATATATAATAAATTAATATAATAATATAAATATTTAATTAAAAGCATAATATATTAAAATTTTTATATATAAGTTTTACTTAAGAAAGTTACTTTAAACTTTTTTTTAAAGACTTACTTTAAACTTACTTTAAACTTACCTTAACGTTAAATATATATTTTATTATAATACTTTTATTTATTATTTAATATAAATAAAGTATATATTATTTAATAAAGCTTATTAAGGGTATTTAAATAATATATATTATATAAAATAAGTTATAATATAAGTAAAGAAATCTTATTATAAATATAAATATTAAATTTAAGGACTTATTTTAAACTTTTTTAAATTTTTTTAACCCTTTATATAAAAATAAGCTTATAGCTTATTATAAGTATTTTAGCTTAAAGAAAATATATTATTATATTTATTTTATTATAAGCTATTTAGCAATATATAATTTATAAATTATATAAAAGGAATTACCTTAATATTTAATATAAATCCTTGTTTATATTTATATAAAGTAATTATATATAAATAAAAACTATATTATTAAAAAAAGCTTATTAAAGCATATACTTTAATTTTAAGTATATTTCTTATAGCTTAAGTAATAATTATTAATTATATAATAAGCATTATTAATTATAATAATAAAATGGCATAATAATTAAATTAATGCAAAAGCTTTTATATATTAATTAAGCTATTTCCTTAAAGTTAAATTTTATTAAAAGCAGTATAATATATATATATTAAGAAATAAATTTAATGGCTATAAGTTAATTTTTTAAAATCGCTATATAAATAAATTTTTTAATATATACATTTTTATATTAAAACTCTTTATAATATATTAATAAGTAAGATAATATTAAAGGGTATATAAAAAGGAAAAAAAAAAAAAAATAAGTAAAAAAAAAAAAAGTTATAATAAATATAACTTAATAAGTTTTTAATAAGTATAATAATAACTTGCTATTAATTGCTTATTAAAGGGTACTTAATAATGCTTAATATTAAATTTTTTAATAAAGTTTTTTTAAATATATATATATTAAAAAATAAGTTTAATGGCTATAAGTTAATTTTTTTAATTCTTTATATAAATAAATTTTTTAATATAATTAAAATTATATTAAAGGCCTTTATAATATATTATAAGGTAATATAATATTAAAGGAATTATAAAAAAAGATATAAAAAAATTAATAAGTTAATAAAGCTTGCTTTTTTTTTTAATAACCTTATGCCTTATAAATATTTAAAAAAAGCTATTTAACTTATTAAGCATTTTATTTTTAAGCATAAGCCTTTATATAAAAAGGTAAATTATTTCCTTGCTTTATTAATAGCTATTAAGCTTAATTTATTTTAATATAATAAATTTTATAATTCTTATAATTCCTTATAAAAGGTATAAAGTAATTAATTTAAGCCGGCCTTTTTTTTTATAAGTAAGGTTATATATATAAATATATAATATAAAGGTTTTTAAGTAGTTTTATTTAATATTATAATTAATAATAAGTTAAAAATAATAAAGCTTTTAATAATTATTTAAAATAAATTAAAAAAAAAAAAAACATAGTTAAAATGCATAATTCTTAAGTTATAATAGCTAATATAAGTTTTATATTTTATATAATTTTTATTATATAATTTTTTAAATAGCTTAATAAGCTTAATAGCCTTAATTATAAGAAATTTATAGCTTAAATTAAACCTTATTATTAATAAAAATATTTTAATATAATTATTAATAATTTACTTAAAAGCATTAATAACTTTTATTACTTAATATTAAAAAATAAGCTTTATAAATAATTAACTATTAATTAAGCTTAAAATTAAGTAATAAAAAATCTTACCCCCTTAATAAATATTAAATAGCTATAACCTTAAGAAGCGGTTTTTTTTTAAAGCGCTTAAGTAATACTTTATTATTAGCCTTATTAATAATACTTATGCTTAATTAATAGCGCCTTAAAAAAACTTAAAAAAAATAATAAAAGTTAGCTATATTTCTTATAGCTATGCTATAAAGGCTGCTCTTAATATAATAATAATAAAAAATTTTTTTATTAAGTAATTAATAATAAACATTATAAGGACCCTTTATTAATATTTATAATAATTATTTAATTAATTTTACTAATAATTATATACTTATTTAAAAAATTAAGTTATATAAGTATAAGTTTAAAATATATAAATAGTAAAATTATAAATAACTTATTAAATTAATTATTATATATTTAATAATACTTATTATATAAATATTTATAATAAATTTTAAAATTAATATATATTTAAAACCTTAACTTTAAAAGAAATATATTTATTAAATTAAAAATTAATACCCTTTAAGGCTTATTAATAATTTATAATAACTTTTTAAATTATATAACCTTATATTAATAATAATATATTTAAATTTCTGCTTTATTAACTTTTAATAATTAAGTTTTAGCTAATTATAATTATAATAAATAATAAAAGATTAAAGCTTAATTTTAAAAAAAAAGCTTAAGAAATAGCTATTATATTTAAAAAAAAAAAGTATAAGTATATAAATTACTTAATCTTAACTTAAAAAGATAATAATAATAAATATTAATATAAGGCTTTTTTTAAGTTTTATAATTAAAATAAGTATAATTTAAATTCCTTAATAAGGAATAATTAAAGAATAAGTTTAATATTAATAGCTATAATAATTTTAGCTTTAATAATATATATAAAATTATTATAATTAAAAAGCTTATAATTAAACCTTAAGCTTAATTAGCTAATTTACCTTATTATATATATTAATTTAATTAAGCCTTTTCTTTTAAAAAGCTATATATTTTTTATTAAATATATTAAGGAATTAAAACTTTTATTATAAAAAAATTAAAATATTTAAAGTAAGTATATATTAAATATATTAATATAAAATAATAAAATAAAATATTATAATTTTATTTTATTAATTTTTAAAATTGCTATAATAATTAATAAGGATAATTAAAGGTATTAATATTTAATTATTAAAGGTAAAATTTTTAAATTAATTAAAGATTAATTATTATAAAAATATTTATTAAAAATATTTTTATTAATTAAAAATAAAAATTAAGAAATTAAAAATAATTAAATATTATTATAATTTTAATTATAAATTATATTAATTAAAGATTAAATAATATTATTAATTAACTTATTTAATACTTTATATAAAAGTAAAATTTTTAAGTTTTAAGGAAAGTATAATTATAAAGTTTAAAACTTAAAAAAATTAATAAAAGGGTATTATAAGGAATAAAGCTTATAGCTTAATTTAACTTAATATAATAAAAAACTTATTAAATTTAAATATAATTAAAATTAATAAATTAAAAGCTTTTTTTTAATTTTATAAATAATAATATATAGCTATTTTTAATTAATAAAGTAATTTATTTACTTAATTATAATAATAAATAAAATCTTAATTTATTAAATAACTTATATTACTTAAATAATATATTAGCTTTTTAAAAAGATTATTAATTTAAGCTAATAAAAGTTTAAAGTAATAATAAGTTAATTATATTTATAAGCTTATAAAAGTATAAATTTATTAAATATTATTAATTTATATTAAATTTATAAGAAAGTTTTTTATATTAAATAAATTAATTATTTTTAATTTATTAAAAGTAGTTTAATATTAAGCAATATTATTTAATATAAAGAATATTTTTAATAATTATAATTAATATTAATTAATATTAATTAATTTAATTTAATCTTATAATAAGCTTAAGTAATATTAAGTTATTATAATATATATAAAGAAGTAAGTTTAAGTTATAAATATAAGTTTAATACTTAAGCTTAAGATATATATTAATTCCTTAAAATAATAAATTAAGTTATAAAAAAATAAGCTTAATAATTAAAGCTTTATAAGATTAAATAATAGTTAATATTATATTATATAATATATTATTTACTTAGCTAATAAGGTTTTTATAAGCTTAAATTATTTAATTTATTAACTTAAAAGAAATATTTATTTCTTTTATTTTTTTTTTTTTATATTAAGAAATAATTTAAATGCTTAAGAATTAAAAATATTATAATATCCTTAAATATTTTAAGTTATATATATATTATATTAATAAAGTTAATAAGTTTCTTTTTAATTAAAAAGCTTAAATAATTTTATAAAACTTTATTATATTAAGAATAAAGCATTATAATTATTACTTTTTAATAAGAAATTCTTAATAAGCATAAATTATTAGCTTATATTAATTATATTTCTATTCTTTATATATATTACTTATTATTATTATTAATTAAATAATTTAATAAAGCTTTTAAATTAACTTAAAAAGGTTAATAATAATTATTTAAGGCTAAAAAGTTATTTAAATTTAATTATTTAAAGAAAATAAAAATTATAATAAAGTTTTTATTAATAAATTAATAAAGAGATTATTATTAAAATATATTTTAAGCATACTTAAAAACCTTTTATAAATTTATACTTATTATTATTACCTTAATGCAAGCTAGCCCCTTTAAAGGCTTTTTAAAAATAAAAAGCAAGCTTATTAATAATTAAATTAATTTTTATTTTTATATTAAAACTTTAAAGATAAATAATAAATAAATTAAAACTTTTAATAATAAATTTTTTAAATTTAATATTAATAAAGAATATAATAAAATATAATAAATAATATAAATTATAAAATTAATAAATTATTTAATTTTAAAATATATATTATACTCTTTAATATTTTAAAAGATATATTTATTTAAGCATTATTTTAACTTTTAAACCTAGCTTAATAATAAAGTATTGCTTTTTTATAAAAATAGGCCTTAAAATTAATAATAAACTTATTAAAATCTTAAGCATAATAATTAAATCTTTATTTTAAAAGGCCTTAGCAATACCTTATTATTAAATCTTTAACTTTTAAAAATTTAACCTTAAATTAAGTAAAAATATTTATTAAATTTAAGTATATTAATAAATAAAGAAAAAGAAATTAATAAAAATTGCCTTAATAATAATAAATAAAGTAATAATAACTTAAATTTAAAATTTAGCTTAAGCTTAAGTTATAATTTATAAAAAATACTTTTAATATAATGCTTTTTAAGTTTCTTAAAATAAAATATTATAAAAATTAAAAGCCTTATATAATTAAATATTAAGCTTATATAAAGCTTTTTTAATAAGTTAAATAATTTAAAAATATTGTTTTAAATAAAAAATAAATTTCTTTTAAAGCTAAATATTAACTAAAGATTAATAATATATAAGTAAAATAATTAAAAAATAAAAAGCACCTTAAAAAAGGGGTTAAATAATATATAAAATTATTAAAAGGAAAATATTTATAATTAAATTTAAGTTAAGCAGCTTATTAAAAGTTTTCTTTATATATTTTATTTAATATAAGTTAACATTAATTTTTATAAAGGAATAAAATTATTAAAAATATAGTACTTTTTAAGGTATATTATAGCTTAATAAATAATATCTTTATAAAAAATAAGGTTTGCGCTTTATAAGAATATTAATATAATAATTATTAATAACTTATTTTAAAATATAAATTAAAAAGTTATTTATTAAAATAAGTATTTAAATATAAAATTTATATATATAATAAAAGTAAATATAAATAAAAGCTTTAATATATTATTAATTAATTTTAATATTTTTAAAAGGATTTAAGTAAAAGTTTTAATAAATAAATTTAAAAGATAATAAATTATGCTTATATAAAGTAAAATTAAAGGAAACTTTAATAAAGGCTTATAATAATTTTAATATATAAATTAATTATTAAATATAAATATAAAAATAAAAAATTAATTAAATTATTTAATAATTAATTATTATTAAAGTTTTCCTTAAAATAATAATATTAATTTTTAATTTTATAAGGTAAAATAAATAATTAAGGACTTAAAAGCTATATATTATCTTTATTTATTTTTAAACTTTAAATATATAAAAAGCCCTTATTATTTAATTAAATATAAGCATTTAAATATATTAATATTAATAAGTTATTTTTAATAAGTAAAATTAATAATATAAGATAAATTAAATATAAGGTTAAGATATTAAAGTATATATTTATTAAATATTATAAAAGGCATTAATATATTTTAATAATAAAATAATAGCTATAAAAGTTAAAATTTATTAAGAATTATATAATAACTTATTTATTAAATATATTAGCTTTAAAAATAAATAATGCTTAAATATATTATTTATACCTTATCTTTAAAATAAAAATAATATCTTAAGAAATAAATAATTATAAGGATTAATAATAAAGCTTAAGATATAAGCTTAAGTTAAATAGCCTTTAATATAAATTTTAATAATAATAATAAATACTTTAATAAAAACTTAAAGAATTAAAGTAAGAAAAAGTTTTATATAAATAATAATTAAATATAAGTTAATTAATTTTAAGTTATAAAAAAACTTTATTTTAAAGTATATATTTATATATTTTTTTTAAAAAAGAAAGTAAGTTAATATTTTTATATTTAAATATTTTTTATATAATATATAATTAAAAAAAAAAAAAATAATAATAAAAGCCTTAAGTAAAATTATCTTTTCTTTTTAATAGCTTATTACTTAAAAATAATTTATTTAAAGATAAAGTTTAATAATTAAAAAAGCTTAACATTTTTATTAAATTTAATATACTTTTAATATTTTTTAAAAATTTTTTAAAGAGAATAATTTTTATATTAAATTATATTTATAATTATAATAAATTTTTAAAGTAAATAGCCTTTAATTAATAAAATAATATAAATAAAAAAAGTTAATAAAATAAATTTATAACTTTAAGAAAAAAAAATTAGCTTTAAAGGTTAAGTATATTAAGCTTTTAAATAAATACTTTAAAAATAAATTAATATTAATTAAATAATTAATTAAAGCTTTTTAATATTTAATAATAAATACCCTTAATAAGCTTTAATTATTTAATATATAATTAATAATTAACTTAAAATTAATATAAATAAAGGGAATTTAATTATTTAATTAAAATATAATATTATAATAATTAAAAAGTAATATTAATATAATATAATTTTTATTTAATGCTTTAAATATTAAAGTAAAGAAATTTAATTAAGCGTAAATAAATAATAAAAGTAATTATAACTTTTTAAGATAATTAAATGCCTTATATTTTTAATTAATAATATATATAAATAAATTAATAAAATTCTTATTATTTTATTATTTATTATTTAATAAAAATTATAATTAAGAAAATAAGCTTAATAAAATTAATAAGAAAAGAAAATCTTATTAAACTTAACTTTAATTTAATATTATAAAAAGATATAAAAAATATAAAATAAATAAAAGCTTTAATGTTAATAAAATATTATTACTTTTATTATTTTTTTTATTTATTTAATAAAGTAAAGTTAAACTTATATTTAACTTTTTAAATTAATATTTTTTATAAGTAAACTTAAGCTAAAGATATTATTAAGTAAGGAATTTAATTAAGATAATATATTTATTAAATTATAATATAAAATATTTTAAAAAAGGCTTATAAAAAATAAAAACTTTTAATAAAATAAAAAGGTAAAAGTTCTTTTAATTTTAATTTTTAATATAAATATAAATTATAAAAATATAGCTTATTAATTTTTTAATTTCTTAAAGTTTAAAGTTAAAGGTATTAAAAAAGTTACTTTATAATAACTTTTAATAATAAGCTTAAAGTATTTTATTAATTAACTTACCTTGCTTTTAATTATTGCTAAAAGTAATTATTAATAATATTATTAAATTATAAGAAGGCTTTTAAAACTTAAGATATTATAACTTATTAAAAGGTAAGGCATTAATATTAAAATAATAATTTTAAAAATAATAAAAAATTTTAAAATTAAGTTATTTATAATTAAGTTTTAAAGGGCTTTAGCTAAGGCTTTATAAATATAATTTATTAATTAAATAATAATAAGCTTTATTATAAAATAAAGCTTAAAATATAATTAATTTTATTAAAAATAATATTTAAAAATAAAGAATTAAGTAAAGCTTTTAAGCCTTAAAATATAAGCTAAATTTAATTATAACTTTAATATTAATTAAATTAATTTATTAAAATTTATATATTATAAAGATAATTAGCTTATAATAATTAAGCATTTATAATAATATTATTTTTTAATCCTTTAATATTAGCTTTTCTTATTATATTAAAATAAAATTTAATAAATATTAAATTATTTACTTATTAAATAAAAAGTATTATTTATTAATAAGAAAAGTTAATAATAATAGTTAATTAATATAACATTAAGTTATAAATATTATATAATAATATAACTTAAATTTAAGAAAGGTTATAAAATATTAATTTTAAGTAAAATTATAATAAAGTAATTTTTTATAGCTTATATAAAGTATAATAAAATATAAATAATATTAATATTTAATTAAGTTATTTAAAAAATATATTAAATTTTTAAGAAATTAAGCTTAATTAAGAAATGCTTATAATATAAATTAATTAAGGGGTAATTAAGTTAAAAAAAATATAAAAATAATATTTTTAATAATACTTAATAAATAATTATATATAATAATTACTTAATTATTATTTTAAGTTATAAATTAAATAAAGAATATAAGTTAAGTTTAAATTATTATAAAATAAATTAATTTTATTTTATTAATAACTTTATTATAATAATAATTTAACTTAATATAAAAGGAATTATTAATTTAAATAATTAATTTTTATAATTATTTAATTAAGTAATGTTATAATATTATTATTTATTAAATAATAATTAAATATCTTTAAGTTAAAATTTATATTAAAATATAATAATATTTTTTATATATTATAAATAAATAAAAATAAGCTTTAATTTTATATCTTAATAAGTAATTCTTTTTATAACCTTAAAATAATTATAAATAATTTATATATTATAATTTAAATATATATAAAATTAAATCCTTTATAAATAACTTAATTATATAAAATAATTTTATAAATAATAAAATAGCTTTATTATTATAATTTATTAAAGGTAAATCATTCTTTACTTAAATTTCTTATTAATATAGCATAAGTTATAATAAAAAAGATTCTTTATATTTTTTTCTTTTTTTTTTTTATTTTTTTTTTTTTTCTTATATTTAAATTTAAGATAAGTTTTATATAAGCTTATTTTAATTTATATATTATTATATTATAAGTAAGGTTTAAAATAACTTTTATATATATAAATATATATTTAAAATAATTAAATTTTAAAGTATTATATATTTTCTTTTATTTTTTTATATTAAATAAATAATAAAAGTTTCTTTTTCTTTATTATAATTCTTAATTATAATAATATATCTTTTTATTACCTTTTTTTATTAATTATTAACCTTTTTTTAAGTTAAATAAATAATAAATATTTTATTTTCTTTATTATAACTTATAATTATAATATTATATATTTTTATAAAAATAAATTTAAAGTAAATCTTTATATATATTATATATATAATAAATATAAAATAAGTTTAAAATAAGTTTATATATATATTTTATTAAAATTTAAAGTAACTTTTTTTATTATTAAGCTTATAACTTATATTATATAATAAAAGCTATATTTTATAATAATTATATAAATTATATTTTATAATAATTATATAAATTATATTTTATAATAATTATATAAATTATATATTTTATAAAATAATATAAATTATATTTTATATTAATAATTAAATTTATAATTTTTATAAAAAAATATAAGTTATATTTTTAATTATAAAGTAAAAATTATATTTTATATTAATTATTAAGCTTATAATTATTATTATATAATATAAATTATATATTTAACTTATAAAGTTTAAAGTAAATTTAATTATATAAATTAAAATAAGTTTATTTATAATATTTAAAATAAGTTTATTTATATAATTTAAAGTAAGTTTTTATTATAATATTTAAAATTTATATATATTAAAAAATAATTTTATTTATATAATTTAAAATAAATTTACTTATAATATTTAAAGTAAGTTTATTTATATTATTTAAGGTAAATTTTATATATATAAAGAAAAAAAAAGCTTTTTATTTTTTTTTATTTTAAATTTACTTATAACTTTATTATATATATTTAAGTATATATTTTTATATATAGCTTTTAATTTTTATATATAACTTTTATAAGTTATTTTATATATTATATTTAAATATTATATAATTAATATTAATATAATAATTATTATTATAATAAAAATATAATATAATTAAGTTAAGATAATTTTATATTATTTTTAAAAATAAAATTAATATATTATTATTTATTTTAATAAAATAAAAAAAAATAAAAGCAAGCCTTTTTTTTATTTTTATAATTATTAACTTATATATTAATTATTTATAAAATTATAATTTACTTAAATTATAATAATATTTAAGCTTAATTAAATAAAATTAAATATAATCTTTTTTTATAAATATTTTAAATAAAAAAAAATAACTTATTAAATTATATATTATTATTTTTTATATTTACTTTTATTTTTTAATTAACTTTTAAATTAAAAGTAATTTATAATTATTATAATTATTATATTATATATAAAAAAAAGCTATTTTTATATATTATTATTTTAATAAAAGGCTTTAATATATACCTTTTTTTTTTTTATATTTAAAAGTTATAAAATACTTTATTTAAATAATAATAATATATATTTAACTTAAAAAATAATAATAAAAATTAAAATAATAATAATATAAGTTAAAGTAATAATATATTAAAATAAAAGGGTAATAAAAGGTTATTTTTAATAAAGTTATTTTTTTATATTTTTTATATTATTTTTATTTATATTTCTTTTTAAATTTATTTTAATTATATTTTTTTTATTTTTATTTAAATTTATATTAATTATTTCCTTTTTTATTTTTACTTTATTTATATTTTTTTTATTTATATTTTCTTTATTTATTTTTTTTTTTATTTTTACTTTATTTATATTTTTTTTTTTTTATATTTAAATTTATATTTATATTATTTATATATATCTTTTTTATATTTTTCTTTTTAAAGTTTTTTTTTTTAAAAACTTTTATATCTTTATTATTTATATTATTATTTTTAATATTTTTATATTTTCATTATAAATATATTTATATTATTAAAAAACTCTTTTTTAAATAAAAAAGAATTATTTATAAGCAGGGAAAAGGGCTTTATAATAAAAAAAAGCTTTTTATAAGTAAAAAAAAAGTTATATAAAGGCATAAAAAAGCTTATTTTAATAAAAAAAGAAGGAGCTTTTAATTATTAATAATATAAAGTAAGAAAAAAAGCTAAATAATAAAGTTATTAATAATAAAGTTAATAAAAAAATATAATATTATAATTTATATTAAAAATAAGGTTTATATTTATAAATTATAATATATAATAATATTTAAAGCTTATTAAAATAAAATATATTATAATAAATATTTTTAACTTTTTTTATATTTAAAAAGGCTTTAAAAATAATTATTATTATAAATATATTATATATATTATATATATATAAAAAGCTGCTTAATAATATTTATATAATAAAATTAAATAATATTTTATATATTTTTATTAAATATTGCTTTTTTATTTTATTAATTATTTATATAAGCATTAATTTATTATTAATTAAGTTATATATATATATAATAAAAATATATAAAAGTAAAATAAATAAGCTTATTTATTTAAATAAAATGCTGTTATATTAAATTTTAAACCTTAAAATTAAAAATATATTTATAATCTTTATTATAATCTTAACTTTTACTTTATTATATATTTTAAAAACTTATTTATACTTTTATAAAAAATACTTATATATAAATACTTTTTTCTTTTTATTTATAACTTTTTTTTTATTTATAATTATTTTTATTTTTAACTTTAAGCTTAATTTATTTAATTTATAGCTTTTATATTTATATTATTAAAAATTAATAATTTTATTTTATAACTTATTTATTTTAAGTTATATAAATTTAATAAAAACCTTAAAATATTAATAAATAAGTTAAAAAAAAAGTTATTTAAAAAGCTTATTTATTATTTAATAAAATTTATTAACTTTTATTACTTAATAAAATATATTAATATAATAATAAAAATTAATTAAAAGGTAATTATAATTAAATGCTAATAATAAAATATTAATAATTACTTTTTTAAATAATATAATATAAATAACTTTTTTTATTTTTAAAAGATTTATTAAAAGCTTATTTAATTATTTATATTATAAAATAATTAATATTTTCTTTATTTTTAAATTAATAAAATATATATATAAAGTTTATATTATATTAATATTTATTAAATAAAATAAAATAATTATATAATAAATTTAAATTAAAAAGCTATTTAATTTAAGTTAATTTATAATGCTTTAATATTAAGAGTTAGGCAAAGAAATAAGACTTAAAGAAAAAAAAAATTAAAATTTATAATATATAATTAATAAAGCTCCTTTCTTTAAAAGTAAAAAAAATTTTAAAGAATTTAAAAAACCTTTATATTCCTATATTTATTTTATTTTAAATCTTATAATTTTTTTTTTTATATACTTTTTATTTTATTTATATAAAAAGCTTAATATATATTATTAATTTAAAAAGTAAAAATAATAATATTTCTTTTTTTTAATATTAAAAAAGGAATATATCTTTATCTTTTTTATTAAATAAAGTACTTATATAAGTATTTTTTATAAAAAAGTTACCTTAAATTTTCTTTTAATTTACTTTAAACTTTTATATTATTTAAGCATAATATATATAAAGTTACCTTAAATTTATATTTAATTTATTTTAAACTTTTATATTATTTAAATATAATATATATATAAAGTTATCTTAAATTTTTATATTATTTAAGTATAATATATATATAAAGTTATCTTAAACTTTTATTTAACTTATTTTAAATTTTTATATTTCTTAAGTATAATATATATATAAAATTATATTAAACTTTTTTATAAATATTTATTATAAAAGTTATTATTATTATAATATTTTATTATAATAATAATTATATTTTTTAAGTTATTTATTATTATTAATTATAATAAGTATTATTATAAAAGCTTTATTTTCTTAAATTATTTATTATTATTAGCTATATATAAATATTATTATAAAGGCTTTATTTTCTAAATTACTTATTATTATTAATTATAATAAATATTATTATAAAAGCCTTATTTTCTTAAATTACTTATTATTATTAATTATAATAAGTATTATTATAAAGGCTTTATTTTCTTAAATTACCTATTATTATTAGTTATAATAAATATTATTATAAGGGCCTTATTCCTTTAAATTACTTATTGCTATTAATTATAATAAGTATTATTATAAAAGCTTTATTTCCTTAAATTATATATTATTATTTAATATAAGCATTAATTTTATAAGGAATATAGTTTTTAAAATATATATAAATAATATATATAAGTATAATAGTTTTATATTATATTAGTTAGCTAATACCCTTATATATCTTTTAATATTATTTTATTTATTAATATATTATAATAAGTTTTAATATAATTTTAATTATATTAAGAAATTCTTTAAAATACTTTTTTAAAAAAAATTAATTTATTACTATATAACTTATTTTAAATATTATATAATAAAGCATAAATAAGTTAATTTTAGCTATTTAAGGCTTATAATAACGCTATAACTTAGCTATAATATATATATAGCCCTTTAGCAATACCTTTTTATTATTATTATAACTTATAGCTCCTTTTTCTTATAATCTTTTTTTCTTTTTAATATTATATTTATACTTAAATATACTTAAATTATAAATTACTTAATGCTTAATAATAGCTTTATTATACTTAATTATGCCCTTATTAAAAAGGCGTTAAAAAAGCATATAAAGTATAAATAATAATGCTTATATAAAAAAGAAATGCTTTAATAAATTATATAAAACTCTTTAAGTAATATAAAATTAATAAATTAACTTATTATTAATAATTAAGTTTATATTATTATAATGCTAAATATTATAATTATTAATATAATTACTTTTATATTTATAATAATACTTATAATATTTACCTTAATTATATTATAACTTATAATTATATTATAACTTATATAATAATTAAAATTACCTTATTTATTAATAAATGCTTAATAAACTTAGCTTTATATATATTAACTTACCTTAAATAATAAACTCCTTTTTTTTATAGCATTAATTACTTAGCTACTTATATAGCTATTAAGGCTTAATCTTATTATTATTATTATCTTTATTAAAATTATATTCTTTAATTTATAATAATTAACTATTTTTATTAAGCTTATTTTCATTTTATTAAATATATTACTTATATTAAAATAAGCTTTTATATTAAGTATATTAAATGCCTTTATATAAATGCTTATTAAAAATAATAATATAAAGGCATTAATACTTAATAACCTTATTAAAAACCCCTTTATAGCAATAAAGTCTTTATTAAAATATTTTTATAATAATTTTATATTAATACTTTATTTTAAGCTTATAAAAAAGCTTATATTATAATTATTATTAATAATGCTTAAGTTATTTATTAATTATACTTTTATATTAATAATAATAACTTATTAATATATTTATTATTATTAAAGCTATTAAGCTAGCTTATTAGCTTAATAAGTATTATAATAAATAATATAGTTAAGATTATAAAAAGGGCTATAAAAGTTAATTTAAAGGCTTTAAAAGCCTTAAAAGTTATATTAAAAGCTATATTAAAAAATAGTTTTATTAAAACCTTAATCTTAACCTTAATTCCTTAAAATATTTATATTATATAAATTATTTAAAAAAGGTTAATTTAATTAAAGCCTAAATTTATTAATATTAATAAACTTTATAATATTAATAATTATTTATTTTATTAAATAATTTATAAAACCTTATTTAAGTTAATAATAACTTCTTATTAATATTATTATTATTAATGCTATTACTTTATTTATTAATTATAAGCAAGCTTAATAATAATTTATTAAAAATAAATAAATTTAATAATAGCTTATTAAAAATAAATAAATTTAATAATAGCTTATTAAAAGTAAATAATAATAATAATAATAATAATAATTAGCATAATTAAAAGGTATATACTTACTTTATATATAGCCTTATAAGTAAGGATAGCTTTATTATAAGCATTATAGCTATTTAAAATACCTTAGCTAATAACCTTTAGTTAATTCTTAATAATAATAATAATAATAATTATTAAAGCCTTAATTTAAGCTATTCTTTAAACCTTATTTTTAATTATAACTTAATTTATAAGCATAATAACCTTATTAAAGTTATTATAAGCATTAATTAAAGCTTAAAAATTATAAAAAAAGATAAAATATATTATATAATATAAATAAAAATATATTTAAATTATATTATAAGTATAATAAGTTACTTTATAATATATATTAAAAGAAATAAAAGCTTATTAATTAATTAAGGTAAGTTAAGTAATATAGCAAGGCTGCTTAAAGAATATATTATTATTAATAAGGTAATAAAGCTTATCTTTAAAAAGCTTAATAAGCTGCTTAATTATACTTAAAGCTAAGGTTTTATAAATAACTTATTATTATATTATCCCTTAATATAGCTATATTTTAATAATAATAATTTTAAATAAAATTAAAGCTTAAATATAATAAACTTTTTAATTATTAATTATATATTTAAAGTATTATTAATAGCATTAAAGTATATTTAAATAAGCATTAAAATTAAAAAGGCATTAAGCTAATATATTATTATTTAGCATATTAATATAAATAATATTTATATAAAAGCATTAAGCCTTAATGCTTTTTATATTAATATAAAATTATGCTTTATATCTTTATTTATATTTATTATTATATAAAACTTTTATAAAAAGCTTTATAATAATATTAAGCTATATAAGTTTAAAAATATATAATTACTTTAAGCTAAGCTTATAATAATAAAAATTATATTTCTTTAAATATTAATAAATTTTAAATTTAAGTAAATTAATGCCTTACTTAATAAGCTATAATAATTCTTTATAAATAAGCACTTACTTTTATATCTTTATTAAATAATACTAATTATTACCCTTAAATAATACTTATAATTATTTAATATATAATAATAGCCTTTATATTAATATTATAAGTTAAAATATAAAAAAGAAAATAATATTAATTTTAATTAATAAAAAATTATATTAATATTCCTTATATAAAATTAATACCTTAAGCTTTTATAATTTATTCTTAAGGTATTATTTAAGAATATAAAGGAATTTAATAATATATAATTACTTATTTAAAGATATAACTTTAAAAATATAACCTTTAAAGCTATTTTAATAAAAATATTTAAATAAATAAAGCAATAAATATTTATATATTTTAACTTTATAATTATACACTTAAATTATTATTAAGTTAACTTTAATATATATAATATAATAAAGAAATCTTTTAATACTTATATAAAAGGCTATATTATTTTTTATATAAATTATATTATCTTAAATATATATTTAATGCTAAAATAAATAACTTATAAGTAAGCTTTAATAATTAAAAATATATATAATACCTTTTTTATAATACTTTATTATTAAAGCTAATTTAAAATAAGTTATAAGTAATATAATAAGGTAGCAATTATTATATTTAATAGCTTAAGGCTTATAATTCTTATAAAATATATTTTTTATACTTAATAAAAGTTATTAACCTTTTAATAAAAAGCCTTTAAGCGCTTAATACTTAATAATAAAGTATAAATAAAGCTTATATAAGCATTTATAAATAAATATAATAAGCATAATATAAATATTAACTTAATACTTAATATATAAAAAAAGTAATAAAAGATTATATATAAATAAATTATAACCCTTATTATAATTAATTATAATAAATAATAAAAAATTACTATTAACTTATTTATCTTTTTATATATTTTTAATAAATATAGCCTTAAAAATAACTTATACTTATTACTTAATTATTATATATTTCTTAAATCCTTTAATAAAATAAGCATAATAAAGCTGCTTAAAAATATATACATTCTCTTTTATATTATATGCATAGCTAATCTTAATAACTTAATTAAAGTTAATTATAATTAATATATTATTATTATTAATTAACTTATTATTAAAATTAAAGTATTAAGCTAAGATTAACAGCTTTTAAATAACTTAATCTTTATAATAAAATAGTTTTTAATAGCTAAGTTTAACCTTATGCTTATAAGCTTATTATTATATAATTATTTATTTCTTATACTATTTTAAAATACCTTTTTATTTAAAAATTAATAATAAGCTTATAAACTTAATATTATTAATAAAAAGCCTTAATATATTAGCCTTAAGCTTAAAAATATCCTTTCTTATTATAATATAATTTACCTTATAAATAAATAAGTAAATTACTTTTATTTATACCTTATTATAAAAATAAATTACTTTCTTTATTAACTTTAAGCTTATATAATATACCTTAATATATATAATTAAATAAATTTTAAGTATAAAATTATAGCCTTTAATATTTATATTTTTAATTATATTTATAACTTATATAATAAAGCATTATAACTTATTATAAATTATATTAATAATATTATTTTTTAAAAGAAAATTTCTTAAATTTTTATTATAAAGCTTAAGTTTATTATATATATTATATAACTATTATATATTATAAATACTAATTAAGTAAATTATTAAGTTATTTTAATTAATATAAAAGTTTATTAAAAAGTATATTTTTAAGCTACTTAAGCTTAAGGTTATATATTATATATTATTATATATTTTATTTCTTAGCAATATAAATATTATTTATATTTAAATATATATATATATCCCTTAAATTAAGCTTAAAAAGATATTTATAAATATAAATATAATTATAACTAACCTTAACTTACCCTTACCCTTTATTAATAAAACTTATAAAAAAATCGCTATTCCTTAATTTATATTTATTATTATTATACTTAGCAATTTATATAAATTCTATATAAATATTATACTTAATTAATAAAATATTAACTTTATATATTAATTTTAAGATATAAATTAATAATAATAATAATTTATTATTAAATATCTTTTTAATTTTCTTAATATAAGTAAGTAATAATAATTATTTATAAATATATATACTAGCTATTATATATATATAATGCTTAACTTTAATAAATTTAAGTTTATAAATATATAAAGCTTTATTATTATTAAATTAAAGTTAAAGCAGCTTAAAATCTTTTATATAAAGTAATATATATTTATTATTAAAGATAATTATTTAAGCTGCCTTATAACCTACTATATTTATTAACTTATAATATATATATAAATTTTATATTATTATATTTATACCTTATAATATATTATAATAATTATAATACCTTATTAATAAGCAAGTTAACCTTTTATTTAATATTTAAAATAATATTACTTATAACTTATATATAAACTTTATTAATTATATTTTTATAAATAAATATATATTTAAAGTTATTATTAAGGCCTTATAATTTAAAATTAAAAAATAACTCCCTTTATATATATACTTTAAATACTTTATTTAACTTAAATATTATTTTAATAACTAACTTTAATATAATTACTAATTTATAATATTAATTATATATAGCCTTTTTTCTTATAAAATATATTTATAAGCCTTTATACTTACTTAATAAAAATATAAATATTACTTTTTTATATATATAAATATTTTCTTTATTTTAGCTAAAAAAAGGCTATAATAATTTATAACTTTAAACCTTTTTAAATAAATTAATTAATTTTAAAGCTAGCAAAATATATTTATTAATAATAGCTTTAATATTAAGCATTTTAAATAATTATATTATAATAAGTTTAAGCTTAACTTAATACTTATATATTTACTTATGCTTTTAAATAACTATATTAATTTATATAATAACTTTATAAAGATTATAATAAATAAGTAAAATAATAAACTCTTCTTAAATATAAAGTTGCTTTAATGCTTAATAAATAGCTTAATATTAACTATTATATTATTATTAAAGCAAAGCTTTATTATATATAAATGCTTTTAATTATTTATTATATAAAGCTAATTTCCTTATTATTATTATTATAAATATTATAATTTTAAGATAAAGATTATAAGAAAATAAAAATATTATTATATTATGCTTATTAATTAATAATTAATTGCTTTTAAATTATTTATTTATAAATAATAATTACTTAAATATTATTATTATATAATAAACTAGCCTTTTAACCTTATATTAATTCTTATATTAAGCTTAATATTTTATAATATAAAAAAAAGGGTTAATAATAATAAAGGTATTGCTTATTAAGTAAATAAGCCCTTATAGCTTAATCTTAGCTTTATATATATAGCTCTTAATGCTTATAAGTAATATATGCATTATTATTTAAAGCTAATAATAATAATAAAATTAATAATAATTAAATTAAAAGCTTTTTTATAATAAAGGTATATAATAAGCTAAATAACCTTTTATAAAAAAATAAAAAAGAAAGAGTATATATATATTTAAATTTTATGCTTTAATAATTCTTTATAATTCTTATTATAATATAATTAAGCTAAAGCATTATTTAAATTTTTAAAGTAAACCTTAATAAAAATTATAAAAAATGCTATTTTTAAGCGCTTTATATTATCTTTAAACGTTAAATATAACTCTTAATATATAATTATATAATTAATAGTAATTAAATTATAATTATTTATAATTAAGGATAATTATAAGTTCTTTATAATTAAAATATAAGGCAAGCCTTATAGCCCCTTATAAAAAAAAATAATTTTAAAGCTATAATTTTAATTATTAATATTATATATTATTAAGGTAATATTTAAATAAAGGAATAAATAAGCATAATTAAATAAATATATAATTATTATATTTATTTATTTTTATTATTAATATATTTTATTTAAAGGCAAGGCATTAAAATATTAAATATTAATTAAAGTAACTTATTATATTATACCTTATAATTATTAAATAGCATATTTATATATACTTTAAAAAGCAATAAGTTTTTAGCCTTAATATAAATTAAAGCAATTAATTAATTATCTTTTTATATATTTTTTAATATTACCTTATTTATTAATATATTATAATAAGCTTTAATGTTAAAATAAGTTAGCTAAAATATTTATTTATATAAGTAAATAAAAAAATTAATTTATAGCTTTATAATTTATCTTATAAAATATATATAAAAATATGCTTTATTATAAATCTTTTTATTATTATATTAACCTTAGCTTTAATAATTAATTAATAAACCTTATAATTATTATAATATTAATATTAATAATAAGCCTTAGCTTTATAATTATTAAATTAAGCTTTTAATTCCTATTCCTTATATATCTTATAATATTATTTTACTTAATAATATATTATAAGGGGCTTTATTATTTAATTAAGTATATTAAAAAATTATTTAAAATAAGAAATTAAAAAAATTAACTTATTATTATATAACTTATTTATTAATATATATATATTAATTATTTATATTATACTTAAAGTAAAGTTACCTTAAACTTATAAAAAAGTTATTTTAAACTTTTTTTTAAACTTACCTTAAACTTTTTTTATATTATTAGCTATAACATTACTAGCTTTTATTATATAAAATAAAATATATATTATTTAAAAAAGTGCATTTAAGGCTTTTAAATAATATATATTTAATATAATGCATTATAATATAAATTAAATTATTTAATTATAAAAGATTACCTTAAATATAAAAAAAAATTACCTTAAATATTAATAAAACTTACTTTAAACTTTAAATTAAAATATATTACTTATTATTACGCTCTTTATATAATATATATATAAATAATATATATATTATTTAATAATTTATATTTTAAGCTATTAAATAATATATTATATAATTATATAAGTATTATAATAAATATAATAAAAAAAAGTTATATTAAGTTAATTTTTAAATTAAAAATATAAATATTTATATTAATATTATATTAATCTTTTTTTAATTAATAAAACTTTTTTTTAAACTTTCTTATACCTTAATTAATATATATATAAATTATATTAAGTAATAACCTTTATTTTAAGCTTTTAAATAATATATTTTTTATTATAATTAATTAATAAGCTATAATAAAAATAATTTTAAAGTTTTAATTTATAAAAATTACCTTAAACTTTTTAACTTATTTTAATATAATATACTTAATAAATGCTTAATTAATATAAAAATAATATTATTTAAAAGCATAGCTTTATAATTATTAAATAATATATATATATATATTATATTTTAAATTTAAGCTAAACTTACCTTAAACTTTTAAATATTTTTAATTATATAACTTATTATAATTATATAAAAGTTTTATAATATAAATTATTTAATATATTTAAATAAAAGTTATTAAATAATATATATTATATTATACTTAATTATATAATTATTAAGATATGCAGTTAAGTTTAAAAGATTATATAAAACTTACCTTAATTTTATTAAAGGCTATAATCTTTATCTTATAATAAAAATTATAATCCTTATAATAAGAAAATAACCTTAAACTTTTCCTTATATTTAATTATAATACTTATTATAATTATTTTATATAAATAATATATATATTGCGAAATAAAGTAAAAAAAAGGCTATTTAATAATATACTTTTTTAATATATATAGTTATTATAGCTAAAATAATAATTAAATTTATTTTTAAGTTAAATTAAATTTAAAAATATATTAATTTTAATTATAATTAAGTTAAGCATTTTTTTAAATTATAAAACTTTTTAATTAACTCTTTTAATATTAAACTTATATAAATATAATATTATTATTATATAAAGCTTTTTCTAAGCTTTTTAATAATATATAATATATAATATTATAAACTTTATAAATTATAAAAATAAATCCTAAATTATATATATTTAAGAGTTACCTTAAACTTTTTAATTTATTTTACTATAATATATATTATAAGAATTATAAATAAATAAGCTATAGATTATTTAAAAACGCTTATTTGAAGGTTATTAAATAATATATAATACTTATTATATATTTATTATTTTAATTTAAACTTACCTTAAACTTTTTTATATTTCTTATTATAATGCTTATTATAAATATAAGAAAAATTTATATTATAATATATTTATAAAGTAAAGCAAAAAGCTTTTAATAATATATTTTATATATAATAAATTAATAGAATAATATAATACTTAATTTAAAAGCATAGCATATTAAAATTTTATATATAAGTTTTATTTAAAAAAGTTACTTTAAACTTTTTTAAAAAAACTTACTTTAAACTTATTTTAAACTTATCTTAATATTAAATATATATTTTATTATAACACTCTTATTTATTATTTAATATAAATAAAATATATATTATTTAATAAAGCTATTAAAAGCAATTTAAATAATATATATTATATAAAATAAAGCTGTAATATAAGTAAAGAAATTTATTATAAAATATAAATGTTAAAATTAAAAACTTATCTTAAACTTTTTTTAAACTTTACTTTAGCCCTTTATATATAAAAATAAGCTTATAACTTATTATAAGTATTTTAACTTAGAAAAAAAAAACATATTATGATATTTATTTTATTATAAGTATTTAATAAGATATAGCTTATAAAGTATAGGAAAAGAATTACTTTAACAGTTAATAGAAATACTGCTTATACTATTATAAAGTAATTATATATAAATAAAAACTATATTATTAAAAAAAGCTTATTAAGGCATATATTTTAATATTAAGCATATTCCTTATAGCTTAAAATAATAATTATTAATTATATAATAAGCATTATTAATTATAATAATTAAAATAATATAATAATTAAATTAATATAGAAAGCCCTATATATATTAATGTAAGCTATTTTTCTTAAAGTAAATTTTATTAAAAAGGTTAATATAATGATATGTATAGTTAAAAATAAATTGTAATAGCTATAAATTAATTTTTTTAAAATACTATATAAATAAATTTTTTTCAGATATATATTGTTATATGAAAGCCCCTTATAATTATATTAATAAGTAAGATTAATATTAAATAATATATAAAAAGGGAAAAAAAAAAAGATAAGTAAAAAAAAAAAAAAAGTTATAATAAATATAACTTAATAAGTTTTTACTAAGTATTAATACCTAAGCTAGTATTAATACTTATTAAAAGGTACTTAATAATACTTAATATTAAATTTTTTTAATAAAGTTTCTTTAACATTATTATATTTTAAGAAATAAATGTAATAATTATTAAGTTAATTTTTTAATTTCTATATAAATAAATTTTTTAGCATAATTTAAAATTATATTAAAGGCACCGTATAATATATTATAAAAGTAATATAATATTAAAAGAATTATAAAAGGGGATATAAAAGAATTAATAAATTAGGCAAGGCTTGCCTTTTTTCTTAGCAATCTTATGCCTTATAAATACTTAAAGGGAGGTATTTAGCGTATTAAGCACCTTATTATTTTAAGCATAAGAGTGTTATATCAAAAGTGTCAATATTTCTTTGCTTTATTACTAATTATGAAGTTTAATTATCCTTTAGATAATAAAGCTATAGCTCTTATAATTCTTTTTGTATAAAAAAATATAAAAGTAACTAAGTTAAGTTAAACTTGTCCTTATAAATAACGTGTATAATATATACGTATATTTAATAATAAAGATTTTTTTACGTAATTTACTTAATATTATAATTAATAATAAGTTGGGGAATAATAAAGCTTTTAATAGTTATTTAAACTAAATTTAAAAAAAAAAATATAGTTCTAAAATATAAGCTTTTCGTTATATAAAATATAGGGTTTATTCTTATATACTTCTCTTATATATAGTTTTGTAAAGAGGCTTATAAGCTTAATAGCCTTAATATAAGGGATTTATAACTTAATTAAACCTTATTTCATTAAATAAAGTA
>NW_025064872.1:0-41066 GCF_014595645.1 Diaporthe citri
CCTCTTTCTTCCCTCCTCTCACCCTTTTCTTCTCCCTCTTTCCCCTCTCCCTTCCATCTTTTTCCTCTCAAAAAAAACCCACTTTCTTCTTACTCCTCCTCTCCCATCCGGGTGCCTCTTTTCCCCCTCTCCTTTCTTTCCTCTCCTCTTTCTTCCCGTCTTCCGTCTCCTTTCCTTTTCTTTCTCCTTCCCTCCTCTTCCTTTCCTCTTCTCTCTTTCCTTTTCTCCTTTTTCCCCTTCCCTTTTTCCCCTTCCGCTCTTTCTCTCTTCCTTCCAGTTCTCTTCTTCCTTTATCCATTCCTCTCCCCTTCGCCCTTTCCCTTCCTCTTCCTTTTCTTCTTCCCTTGGGCTCCTCTTTCTTTTCTTCCTTCCCTACCGTTTCTACTTCTTTCCCCTCTCTTTCTTTCTCTCCCCTCTTCCCTCTTCTCTCCCTCCTCTCCCTCCCTTTCCTTTCTCCTCCTACTACCTTCCCCCTTTCCCCTCCTTCCCTTCCTTCTTCCCTCTCTCTCTTTCCTTCCTTTTGTCTTTCCGTTCCTTCTTCTTTTCTCCCCTCTCTCCTTCTTTCCCCTTCCCCTTCTTCTCCCTTCTCTTCTCCGTCTCAGTCCCTATTTTCCTTTTCTTCCTCTTTCTCCTCCTCTTTTTCTTTTTCTTTCTTTCTTTTCCCCTTCTCCTTCCTCCCTCCCTTCCTCTTCTCCCTTTTTTTCCCTTCCTTCTCCCCGTCTTCCTTCTTTCCCTCCCTCTTCTTCCCCCCTCCTTCTCCCCCTCCTCTTCCCTCTCTCTTCCTTTTTCTCTTCCTCTTCCTACCTCTCTTTCTCTTTCTTTTTTCCTCCCCTCTCCCTATTTCTCTCCTCTCTCCTTCCCTCCTCTCTTCCTCTTCTTCCCTTTTCTTTTCTCCCTTTTCTTTTTCCCTCTCTCCTCTCTTCTTCCCTCTTCTCTTCCCCTTCCTTCTTTCCTCTTTCTTTTCTTTTTCCTTCTCCCCCCCTTCTCTCCCTCCCTCCTCCTTCCCTCTCCTCTTCTCCTTCTCCTCTCTCCTTTCTCCCTCCTCCCCTTTTTTTCTTTTCTCCCCCCTCTCTTCTCCTCCCTTTCCTTCTCTCCCTCCTCTTCCTCCTCCTTCTTCCCCCTTCTCCCTTCTTTTTTCTCTCCCCTTCCCCCCCCTTCCCCCTCCTCCCTCTTCCTCCCTTCCCTTTCCCCTTTCCCCCTCCCCCTTCCTTTTCTTTCTTCTCTTCTCCCTCTCTCCCCTCTTTTCCTCTTTTCTCTACCCTTCCTTCCCTCCTTCCCTCTCTTCTCCCCCCTCTTCTCCTTTCCTTCCTCCTCCTTCTCTTTCCTTTTCTTCTTCCTCTCCTCTTCCTTCCCTTTCCTTCCTCTCCCCCCTTTCCTTTCTTTTTCTCCTTCCTCTTTCCTCTCCTCCCTCTTCCTTCTTTCTTCTCCCTCTTCTCTTCCCCTTTTCCTCCTCTTCCCTCCCTTCCCTTTTCTTCCTTCCTTTTCCTTTTCCCCTTTCCTTCCCTCTTCTCCCTTCCCTTCTTCCCCCCTCCCTTCCTTTCCTTTCTCTCCTCCCTCCCCTCTTCTCCCTCCCTCCCTCTTTTCTCCTCCCCTTCCTCCCTCCCTCTTTTCTTTCTTCTCTTCCTCCTTCTCCTTCCTCCTCCTTTTCTTCTTCCTTTCCCTTTTCTTTTTCTTCTTTCCTCCCTTTCCTCTTTTCCTTTTCTTCCTTCTCCTATCCTTCCCTTTCTCTCCTCCCCTTCCTTCCCTCCCTTCCTCTCCTCCCCCTCCCTTCCTCCCCCCCTCTTCCTCTCCCCTTCCTCCTCTTCTTCTTCCTCCCCTTTCTTTCCTTCTCTTCTCCCCTTCTTCTTCCCCCCCTCTTTTTTTCCTCTTCCTCCCCTCCCTTTCCCTTTTCCTTTTTCCCCTTCCCTTCTCCTTCCTCCTCCTCTCTTTCCCTCCTCTTTTCCTTCCTTCTTCCCTCTCCTTTCTCCTTCTTCCCCCTCTCCTTCTTTCTCCTCCTTCCCCTCTCTTCCTCTTCTTCCTCTTTTCTCTCTCCTTTCCCCTTCCTTCCCTCTTCCTCGTCTCCCTTCTCTTTTTTTTTTCCCTCTCTTTCCTTCTCCTCTTCCTCCCTCTCTCTCTTCTCTCCTTCCTCCTTTTTTCCCTCCTCCCCCTCCTCCTCCTTTTTCCTTTTTCCCCTCTCTCCCTCCCTTTCTCCTTCCTTTTCTCTTCTCCCTTCTTCTCCTTTCCTCCTCCCCTTCTTTCCTTCTTCTTTTCCTCCTCCCTCCTCCCTTCGTTTTTTCTCCTTTTTCCTCCCCCCTCTCCCCCTTTCCTCCTTCTCCTCCCTCCTTCCTTTCTTTCCTCTTCCCTCTTCCCCTCCCCCCCCCCTTCCTTTCTTCCTCTCCTTCCTCTTCCTCTTCTCCCCTTCCTTTTTTTTTTTTCTTCCCCCTTCCTTTTCTTCCTCCTCCTTCTTTCCTTCCTCCTCTTTTTTCCTTCCCTTTCCCCCTTCCTCCCTTTCCCCTCCTTTCCCTCTCCCTCTCCTCTTCTTTTCTTCCCTTTCTTCCTTCTTCTTCCTTCTCCTTCCCTTTCTTCTTCCTTCCTTCCCTTTTCCCTCCTCTCCTCTCCCTTCCTTCTCCTCTCTCCCTCTTCTTTCCTTCCTCCCCTCCTTCCTTCCCTTCCTCCCCTCCCTTTCTTCTTTTCTTCCTTCCCCTCCCTTCTTCTTCTCTCCTTTTCTCCCCTCCTCCTTCCCTTCTCCTTCTCTTTCCCTTTCCTTCCTTCCTCCCTCTTTCTCTCTCTTTTTCCTTTTCCTCCCCTTCCTCTCTCTCTCTTTCCTCTCTCTTCTCCCCTTCTTCTTCCTTCTTCTTTCTTTTCTCTCTCCTTTTCTCTCTTTCTCCTCCCTCTTCCTCCTTCCTCTCCTTTTTTCTCTTCTTTCCTTTTCCTTCTCCCCTCCTTCCTCTTCCTCTCCTCCTTCCTCTTCTTCCCCCCTTCTCTTTTTTTTCCTTTCTCTTCCCTCCTTCTTCTTTTTTCTTCCTCCTCTTCCTCCCTTTTTTTCCTTTCCCCTCTTCCTTTTTTTCCTCCTCTTCCCTTCTCCCTTCCTTCCCCTCTTCTCTTTCCTTCTTCTTTCCCCCTCTCTTTCCTTCCTCTTCCTCCTTTTTCTTCTTTCTTTCTTCCCTTCCTTCCCCCTTTTCCCCTTCCCCTCCCCTTCCTTTCCCTCTTTTTTCCCTTCCCCCCCTCTCTTCCCCCCTCTTCTTCCCTTTTCTTTTTCCTCCCTTTTTTCCCCTTCCCCTCCCTCCCTCCCCTTCCTCCTCCTTTCTTCCCCTCTCCTTCCTCTTCCTTCCTCTCCCCCTTCCCCTCCCTTCCCTCTCTCTCCTCCTTCCTTCCTTCTCCTTCCTTCCCCCTTTTCCTTCCCTTTTCCTCCTTTTCTTCCTCTCCCTCTCTTTTCTTTCCTCCCTTCTTCTTCTTCCTCCCCCTTTTCCCCTCTTCTCCCTCCTCTTTCCTCCTCCTTTCTCTCTTCCTTTTTCCTTCCTCCTCTCTCTCTCTCTCCTCCTTCTCTCCTTCCCTTTCTTCCCTTTTTTCTTTCCTTTCTTCCCCTCCTTCTCCTCTCTCTCGTTCCTTCTTCTCCTCCCCTTTCCTCCCCTTCTTCTTTCCCTTCTTCCTCCCTCCCTCCTTTCCTTCTTTCCTTCCTTTCCTCTCCTCCTCCTTTTTCTCCTCTCCCCTTCTTCCCCTCTTCCCCTTCCTTTTCTCCTTTCCTCTTTTTCCTTCTCTCTCTTCTTCTCTTTTTTCTTTCCCCTTCCTTCCTCCTTCTTTCCTCCTTCCCTTCCCTCCTCCTTCCCCCCTCCCTCCTTCCTCTCCTCTCTTTCCCTCTTCTTTTCCCCCCTTCTCTTCTTTCCTCCTCCCTCTTCTTTCCTCTTTCTCTTTCTTCTCTCCTTCTCCTTCCCTTTTTTCCCCCCTTCCTTTTTCTCTTTCCTTCTTCCCCCCTCCTTCCTTTTCCCTCCTTTCCCCTTTTTCCCTTCCCCTCTCTTTCTCTCCCCTCCTTCTCCTTCCTTTTTTTCTTCCCCTTCTTCTTCCCTCTCCCTCTCTCCCTCCTCTCCCTCTCCTTTTCTTTCCCCTTCCTCCCCTCCCCTCTCCCCTTCCCTTTCCTCCTCTTCTTCTTCTTCTTTCTTCTTTCTCCCTTCCTTCTTTCCCTCCTTCCTTCTCCCTCCTTCTTCTCTTCTCCTCCCTCCTCTCCCTTTCTTCCTCCCCCTCTCCTTCTTCCCTCCCTTCTTTCCTCCTCCCTTCTTTCTCCTTTTCTCCTTCCTTCCCTTCCCTTTTTCCCCTCTTCCTCTTCCCTCTCTCCTCCCCCTTCCCTTTCTTCCTCCCTCTTCTCCCTTTCCTTCTCTTCCCTTTTCTTCTCCTTCTCTTCTCCTTTTCCTCCCTCATTCCTTCTCTCCCTCTTCTTTCCTCCTCCTTCCCTCTCCCCTTTCCTTCCTTTCTTCCCTTTTCTTTCCCCTCCTCTTCCTTTCCTTCCCTTCTTTCTCTCCCTCCTCTTTCTCTCCCCTTTTTCCTCCCTTCCTCCTTCTTCCCCTCTCCTCTTTCTCCCCCCCTTCCTCCCCTCCCTTTTCTCCTTCTTCTCTTTTTTTCCCTCCCTCCTCCTCTTCCTTTTCCTTTTCTTCCTCTTCTCTCTTCCCCCCCCCTTCTCTCTTCTCCCTTCCTTCTCCCTCCCTTCTTCCTTCTCCTTTCCTTTCCTCTCTTCCTTTCCCCCTCTCTTCTTTCCTCTTTCTTTTCCCTCCCCTTCTCCTTCCCTTTCCTTCTTCCTTCCTTTCCTTCCTTCTCTCTTCTCCCCTCTTTCTCCCTCTCTCTTTCCCTTCCTCTCTCTCTTCTCTCCTCTTCCTTTTCCCCTTCTCCTTCCCTCCTCTCTTTCCTCTCTTTTTCTTTCTTCCTCCTTTCCCCTTCCTTTTCCTTTTCCTCTTTCCTTCTCTTCCCTTCTTCCTCTCTCTTTCTTCCTCCTCCTCTTCTCCCCTCTCCTTTCCTCTCCCTCCCCTTTCCCCTTCTTCTCTCCTTCCTCTCCCTTTCCTCTCTTCCCCCTCTCCTCCCCTCTCTCTTTTTTCTTTTTCCTTTTCTTTTTTCTTCTCTTCTCTTCTTTCCTTCCCTCCTCCCTTCCCCTTCCTCCTCCCCCCCTTCCCCCTCTTCCCCTTCCCCCCCCCCCCCTCCTCCTCCCCCTCTCTCTTTTTTCTCTTCTTCTCTCTCTCCTCTCCTTCTCCCTCTCTTCCTTTTTTTCCTTCCTTTTTCCCCTCTCTTTTCCCCTCCTTCTTTTCCTTCCTCCCTCCTCTCTCTCTCTTTCCCTCCCTCTCTCTCCCTCCCCTCCCTTCTTCCTCCTCTCCTTTCTCCTTCCTCTCCTTTCTCCCCTCCTTCTTCCTCTTCCCTTCTTTCCCCTTTTCTTTCCCCTTTTTCCTTCCCCCTCCTTTTCTCCCTCCTTCTTTCTTTTTTTCTCCTTCTCTCCTTTCTCCTCCTTCCTTTCTTCCCCCCTCTCCCTCCCCCTTTTCTCCTTCCCTTCCCCTTCCTCTTTCCTTCCCTCTCCTTCCCCTTTCTTTTTCTTTTCTTCTTCTTTCCTTTTTCCCTCCTTCCCCTCCCCCTTCCCTTCCTTCCTTTCTTCTTTCCCTCCCCTCCCCTTTCCCCCTCCCCCTTCTTTTTCCTCTCCTCCTTTCTCTCTTTTCCTTCTCCTCCTTTCCCCCCTTTTCTTCCTTTCCTTCCCTCTTTCTTTTCTCTTTCTCTCTTCTCCCCTCTTTCCTCCTTCTTTTCTTTCTTCTCCTCCCTCCTTCTTCTCCTCCTCTCTCCCCCTCTTCTCTTCTTCCCCCTCTCTCCCCTTTCCTCCTCCTTCTTCCTCCCTCTCCCTCTTCCTTTTCTTTCCCTTCTTCTTCTTCTCCTTTCTTCCCCCCTTTCCTCCTTTTCTTCTCTCCCTTCCTTTCTTTTTCCCTCCCCTTCTTTCTTTCTCTCTCTCTTCTCCCTCTTCTTCCTCTCTCCCTCTCTCTCTTTCTTCCTTCTCCTTTCTTCTCCTCTTCTTTCCTTCTCTCTCCTCCCCCTCTTCCCTTTCTCTTTTCTTCCTCTTCTCCTCCTTCCCCTCTTCCTCTCCCTTTTTCTTCCTCCTCTTTTCTTTTCCTCCTTCTTCCTTTCTCTTTTCTTTTCCTTCCCCTTCTCTCCTTCCCTTTCTTTCCTCCCTCTCCCCTCTCTCCTCTTCTTCCTTTCTTCCTTCTTCTCCCCCTCCTCTTTCTTCTTTTCCTCCTTCCTTCCCCTTCTCTCTTCTTCTTCTTCTCTTTCCTCTCTCTCCCTTTCTTTCTCTTTCTTCTTTCTTCTTCCCTTCTCTCTTCTCCTTCCTTCTCCTTCCTCTCTCCTTTTCTCTCTTCCCTTTCCTCCTCTCCTCCTTTCCCCTTCCTCCCCTCCCCCTTCCTTCCTTCCCCCCCTCTCTTCCTTTCCTCCTTTTTCCCCTTCCTCTCTCTTTTCCCTCTCCTTTCTTTCTTTTTCTTCTTCCTCCCTTTTCCCCTCCTCTTCTTCCTTCTTCCTTCCTCTCTTCTCCCTCCTTTCTCTCTTCCTTTCTCTTCTCTTCCTCCCTCTCCTTCCTCTTTCCCTTCCTCCTCCCTCTCTCCTTCTTCCCTCTCTCTCTTCTCCCTTTTCCCTCCTTTTCTTCTTCCTCCCTTCTCTTTCTCTTCCCTTCTTCCCTCCCCTCCCTTTCCCTTTTCTTTCCTTTCCCTTCTTCCTCCTTCTTCTTTCTTTCTTCCTCTTTCTTCTTCTTTCTCTTCCCCCTTCTCTCCTTTTCCTCCTCTCTCTCTTCCTCTCCCTTTCCCCTCCTCCCTTCCTCTCCCTCCTTTCTTCCTTCTCTTCCTCCTTCCCCTTCCCTTCCTCCTTCCCTTTCCTTCTCTTCCTCCCCTTCCTTTCCTTCCTTTTTCTTCCTCCTTTCCTTCTTTCTTCCTCTCCCTCCTCTCCCTTCTCTCCTCTCTCTCTTCCTTCTCCTCCCCTCCTCCCCCTCTCTCTTTTTTCTTCCCTCCTTTTTCCTTCTCCCCCTCCTTTTTCCTTCCTCCTCCTTCTTTCTCTTCCTCTTCCTCTTCCCTTTCCCTTCCTTCCCTCTTCCTTCTTTCTCTTCCTTTCTCTTCCTCCTCTCCTCCCTTCCTCTCTCCCTTCTTCCTCTCTTCCTTTCTTCTTCCCTCTCTTCTTTCCTTCCCCCTTCTCCTTCCTCCCCTTCTTTCCTTCTCCCTTCCTCTTCCCCTCCCCTTCCTTCTCTTCCTCTCCTTTTCCTCTTTTCCCTCTTCTTCCTCTTCCTCTTTTCCCTTTCTTCTCTCTCCTCCTTCCCCCCTTTCTTCTTTCTCTTCTTTCTTTCTTCTCTTTCCTCTCCCCCTTCCCCCTTCCCCCCTCTTCTTCCCTCCTTCTCCTCTCCTCTCTTCCCTCTTCCTTCTCCTCTTTCTCTCCTTCTTCTTCCTCCTTTCTCCTCTTCTCCTCCCCTTCTTCCTCCTCTCTTTCTCTCCTTCTCCTCTCTCCTTTCTCCTTTTCCTCTCCCTTTCTCCTTCCCCTCTTTCTTCCTCTTTCTTTCTCCCTTCTCCCTTTCCTCTTCCTCTTCCTTCCTCTTCCCTTCTCTTCTCTTTCCTTTCCCCCCCCTTCTCTTCTTTTCCTTCCCTCTCCTTCTCTCTCCTTTTCTTTTCTTCCTCTTTCCTCCTCCCTCTTTCCTTTTCTCTTTTTTTCTTTTTCTCCTTTCCTCTCTTTCTTTTCTCTTCCCTTCCCCTCCTTCCTTCCTCTTCCTCTCCTCTTTCCTTTTCTTTTCTTCTTCTCCTCTTTCTCCTTTCTTCCCCTTCTCCCTCCTCTCCTTCCTCCTCTCTCCTTTCCCCTCCTTCCCCCCCTTTTCTTCCTTTTCTTCCCTCTTCTCCCTCTCCTCTCCCTTTTTCTCCTCCCTTTTCTTCTCCTCCTTCTCCTCCCTTCTCCTTCCTTCTCTTCTCTTTTTTTTTTTCTCCTTCCTCTCTTCCCCTCTCCTCCTCCTTCCTCCCCCCCCCTTCCTCCCCTTCTTTTTCTTCCTTCTCTCCCTTCTCCTCTTTCCCTCTTTTTTTTTCTTCCTTCCTCTTCCCTCTTTTTCTCTCCTTCCTCCCTTCTTTCCTTCTTCTTTCTTCCTTCTCCTTTTTCCTCCTTTCCTTTTTCTCCTTTCTTTCTTCCCCTTCTTTCTCTTCTCCCTCCTTCTTCTCTCTTTCTTCCCTCTTTTCCTCTTCCCTTTTCCCTCCTCTTCCCCCTTTCTTCTTCCCCCTTTTCCTCCCTTCTCTCCCTCCTTTTTTTCTCTTCTCTTCTCTCTCCCCCTTTTTCTTTCCCTTCTCCTTCTCTTCCCTCTCTTTTTTCCTTCCTTCCCCTCCCTTTCTTTTTCTTTCTCCTCTTCTCTTTCCTCCGCTCTCTCTTCTTTCCTTCCCTTTCCCTTCCCCTTTCCCCCTCCTCCCCCTCCCCTTCTTTTTCCTCTTCTCCTTCTCCTTCCTCTTTCCCCTTTTTCTCCCCCCCCTTCCCCCCTCCTCCTCCCTCCCTTCCTCCTCCTCTCCTTCCTTTCCCTCTCTTCTCTCTTTTCCCCCCTTTCTTCTCTCCTTCTCTTCCTTTCTTCTTCTTCCTCCTCTCCTCTTTCTCCTTCCTTCCCTTCCTTTCCTTTTCTTTCCTCTCTCCTTCTTCTTCTTCCTTTTTCCTTCTTTTCCTTTCCTCCTTCCTTCTTTTTCCCCCTTCTTCCTTCTTCTTCTCTTTCTTCTCCTCCCCCTCTTCCTCTTTCTCCTTTCCCTTTCCTCCCTCCTCTTCCTCTTCTCTTCTCTTCTCTCCTTCTCCTTTCTTCTCTTTTCCCCCTTTCCCTTTCCTTCTTTCCTTTCTCTTTCCCCTTCCCTCCTCCCCTTCTCCCTCCTCCCTCCTTCTTCCCTTTCCTTTCCTCCTCTCTCTCCTTCTTCTCTCTCTTCTTTCCCCCTCTTTTTTTCTTTTCCTTCTCTTCCTCTTCCTTCTTCTCTCTTCTCCTTCTTCTCTCTTTTCCCCTTTCTCTCCTCCCTCTTCTTTCCTTTCTCTCTCCCCCCTCTCTTTTCCCTCCTTTCCTCTCTTCTTTCTCCCCCCTCCCCTTTCTTCTCTCTCTCCTTCTTTCTCTTCTCCTCTCTTTCTTCCTTCCCTTCCCTTTCCCTCCTTTCCCTCCCCTCTTCCTCCTTCTCTCCCCCTTCCTCTCCTTCCTTCCTCTCTCTTCTCCTCCTCCCCTCTTCCCTCTTTCTTTTCCCTTCCCTTCTCCTTCTTCTCTTTCCTTTCCTCTTCCTCCCTCCCTTCTCTTCCCCCTCCCTTTTCTTTTCTCTTCCTTCCCTTTCCTTCCTTCCCTCTTTTCTTCTCCCTTTCTCTCCTTTCCCCTCCCCTCTCTCCTTTTTTTCCCTCCCTTCTTCCCCTCCTTTCTCTCCCCTTCTTTCTCCTTCCCTCTTTCTTTCCTCTCTCCTCTCTCCTTTTCTTCCTTTCCTCTCCTTTTCTCTTCCTTCTTTTTCTTCCCCTCTCCCCCCCCCCTCCCTCTTTCCCCTCTCTCTCTCTCTCCTTCCTCCCCTCCTTCCTTCCTCCCCCTTCTTTCTCTCTTCCCTCCTCCCCTCCCCTCTCCTCTTCCCTTTTTCTTCTCCTTTCTTCCCCTTCTCCTCTCTCCCTCCCTTCCCTCCTTCCCTTTCTCCTTCTTCTTTCTTCTCTCTTTCCCTCCTTCCTCTTTCTCTTCTTCTTCCCTTCTTCTCTTTTCCCTCTCTCTTTTCCTTTCTCTTCTCTTTCCCTTCTCCCCCCTTCCTTCTTCTCTTCTCTTCCTTCCCTTCCTTCTCCTTCCTTTCCCTTCCTCCTTCCCTCTTTCTCCTTCCTTCTCTCTCCTCCTTTCCCTTTTCCCTTCTTCTCCCTTTCCTTCCCTTCTCTTCCTCTTTCCCCTTTTCTTTTTTCTTCCTTCTTCCTTCCTTTCCTTCTTTCTTCTTCCTCTTTTCCCTTTTTCTTCTCCTTCTCTCTTCCCCTCCCCTTTCCTTCTTTCCTCTTTCCTTCTTTCTCTTTTCTTCCTTCTCTTCTCTTCTCCTTTCCCCCTTTTCTCCTTTTTCCTTTTCTCCTTCTTTCCTCCCCTTTTTCTCCCTTCTTCTCCCTCCTCCCTTTCCTCTTTTCTTCCTTTCCTTCTTCCTTCTTTCCTTCCCTCCCCCTTCCTCCTTCCTTCTCCCCTTCTCCCCTCCCTTCTTCTTCCCTTTTTCTTCTCTCTTTCCTCTTTTCTTCCTTCCTCCTTCCTCTTCTTCCTTCTCCTTTCTCTCTTCTCCTCTCCTTCCTCCTCCCTCTCCTTTTTCCTTCTTTCCTCTTTTTCCTTCTTCTCCTTCCCTCTTCTCCCTCCCCTTCCCTTTCTTTCTCTTCCCTCCCTCCTCCTTTCCTCTCCTCCCTTCTCTTCCTCTTCTTTCTTCTTTTTCTCCTCCTTCTTTTCTTCCTCTCCCTTCCTCCCTTCCCTTTCTTCCCTCTTCTCTCTTCTCCTTCCCTTTCCTCCTTTTCCTTCTTTTTTTCCCTTTTCCCTCCTTCTTTCCCTCCTCTCCTCCCTCTTCTTCCCTCCTTTCCTCTCCTTCCTCTCTTTCCCTTTCCCTTTCCTCCTCTCTTCTTTCCTCCTCCTTCTCCTCTCTTTCTCTTTCCTTTTTTTCTTTCCTTTCTTTCTTCCCTTCTCCTCTTTCTTCTCTTTTCTTTCCTCTTCTCTCTCCCCTTTCCTTCCCCTTCCCTTTCTCTTCTTTCCTTCCCTTCCTCCTTTTCTTTCTTCCTCTTTCTTCTTCTCCTCCCTTCTTTCTTCCTTTCTTTTTCTCTCTTCCTCCTTTCTCCCTCCTCCTCCTTCCTTTCCCTCTCTCCTCTTCTCTTCTTTTCCCTCTTCTCCTTTCTCCTTCTCCTCCTTTTCCTTCTCTTTTCCTTCCTTTTCTTCCTTTTCTTCCCTCTTTCTTTCTCTTTCTCCTTTCCCCCTCTCCCTTCTTTCTCCTCTTTTCTCTCTTTCCCTTTCTTCCCTCCTCTCCTCTCCTTCCTTTCCTTCTCTTCCTTTTTTCTCTCTTTTTTTCTTTCTTTCTTTCTTCTCCTCTTTCCTTCCTCTCTCCCCCCTTTCTTCTCTCTCCTCCTTCCTCTTCCTCTTTCTTTCTCCTTCTCCTTTTTCCTCTCCTTCCCTCCCTCTCCCCTTCCCCTTCTCTCTCTCCTTCTTCTTCCCTCTCCCTCCTCCTCCTCTCCTTCTCTCTCTTTTCTTTCCTTTTTCCCTTCTCTTTCCTTTCTCCTCTCCTTCTTCTTCTTCTCTCCTTTCCTTCCTTCTCCCTTCTTTTCCTCTTCCTCCCTTCCTCCCCTTTTCCCCCTTCTTTTCTTTTCCTCTTCTTCTTCCTTCTTCTCCTTCTTTTCTTTCTTCCTCCTTTCCTTTTTCCCCTCCTCCTTCCCCTCCCTCTTCCCCTTTTCCCCCCTCCCCTCCTCTCCTTCTTCTTTCTTTCTTCCCTCTCTTCCTCTCCTCTCTCTTTCCTTTTTTTCCTTCCTTTCCTTCTTCCTCTCCCTTCTTCCTCCCCTCCTCTCTCTTTTTTCTCCTCTTTCCTCCCTCTTTCCCTTCTTCTCTCCTTTCTTCTCTTTTCTTCCTTCTTCTCTTCTCCTCTCTCTTCTTCTCTCTCCTCCCTTCTTCTTCTCCCCTCCCCCTTCCCTCCTCTCCCCCCTCCTCTCCTTTTCCTCTCCTCTCCCTCCTCTCTTCTTTTTCTTTCTCCTCTCCCTTTCCTTCTCTTTTCTCCTTCTTCTCTCCTTTTCCTCTTCCCTTTCTCCTTCTCCTCCCCTTTCTCCCCTCTCCCCCTCCTCCCTTCTCCTTCTTTCTCTTTCTTCTCTCTCTCCCTTTTCCTCTCTCTCTTTCCCCCTTCTCTCCTTTCCTCCTCTCCCTCTTCCCCTTCTCCCTCCTTCTCCCCCCTCCTCCCTCTTTCTTCTCTCCCCTTCCTCCTTTCTTTTTCTCCTTTTCCTCTCCTTTCTCTCCTCCTCTCTCCCTCCTCTTCTTTCTTCTCTTCTCTCCTTCCTTCCCTCTCTCCTCCTCCCTCCCTCTTCTCCTTTCTCTCTCTTCTCCTTCTTCTCTCCTTCCTCCCCTTCCCCCTTCCTTCTCCCTCTCTCCCTCCCTCTCTCCTCCTTCTTTCCTTCTCCTCCCTTTTCCCTTTCCCTCCCTCCCTTCCTCTTTCCCCTCCTCTTTCTTTTTCTCTTTTCTCTCCCTTCTTTTCCTTCCCCCTCTTCTTCCCTTTCTTCCTCCTTCTCCTTCTTTCCCCCTCTCTTCCTTTCCTTCCTTCTCTTCCCCTTTCTTTTTTCTCCTTTCTCCTTCCCCCCCTCCTCTCTCTCTTTCCTCCTTCTCTTCTCTCCTTCTCTCTCCCTCCCCCTTCCTTCTCCCTCCCTCTTCCTCTCCTTCCTCCTCTTCCCCCTTCTCTCTTCCTCTCCTCCCCTTTCTCCTTTTTCCCTTCTTTTTCTCTTCTCCTTCCTCCTCTCCCTTCCTTCTCCTTCTTTCCTCTCCTCCCCCTCTCTCCTCCTTTTTTTCCTTTCCTCTTCTTCTCTTCTCCTTCTCTCTTCTCTCCTTTCCCCTTCCTTTTCTTCTTCCCCCTCCTTCCTCTCCTCCTTTCTTCCTTTCCTCTCCTCTTCTCTTTCCCCTTCTCCTCTTCCCCCTCTCTCTTCCTCTCTCTCTCTCCCCTTCCTCTTCTCCCTTCCCCTTCTCCTTCTTCCCTCTTCCTTCTTTCCTTTTTTCCCTTCTCTCTCCCCCCCTTCCTCCTTCTCTCTCTCTTCCTCTCTTTCCCCTCTTCTTCTTCTTCTTTCCCTTCCTCTTTTCTCTTTCTTCTCTCCCCCTTTCTTTCCCCTTTCCTTCTCCTCTTTCTCCCCTCTTCCCTCTCCCTCTTTCCTCCCCTTCCCCTCTTCCTCTCCCTCTTTCCCCTCCTTTCCCCCCTTCCTCTTCCTTCCCTTCTTTCTTCTTCTTTCCCTCTTTTTTTTCCTCCCTTCCTTTTTCCCTCTCCCTCCCCTCTCCTTCCCTTCCCTTCCCCTCCTTCCTCCTCCCTTCCCTCTTCTTCCTCTCCTCCCCTTCTCTCCTCTTCTCCTTTTTCCTCTCCTTTCTCTCTTCCTCCCTTCCCCTTCCTTTCCTTCTCCTTCTTCCTCTTCCCTTCTTTTCCCTTCCTCTTCCTCCCTTCCCTCTCTCCTCCCCTCCTCTTTCCTCTTTCTTCTTCCTCCTCTTCCTCCTCTCCTCTCCTTCTCCCTCCTCTTCTCTCTCCTCCTTCTTTCCCCCCTTTTTTCTCTTTTCCCTCTCTTCCTCCCCTTTCCTTCTCTCTTTCCCCTCCCTCTTCTCTTCCCTCTTCCTCCCTCCCTCCTTCCTCTCTCCTCCTCTTTCCTTTTTTCCCTCTCCTCCCTTCCTCCCTCCCCCCTCTCCCTCCCCTTCTTTTCCCTCCTTCTCTTCCTCCTCTCCCCCCTCCCTCTCCCCCCCCCCCCCCCCCTCCCCTCTTTCTCCCTCCCCCCTCCCTCCTTCCTCTCCCTCTTCCCCTCCTCCCTTCCCTCTTCCCTCCCTCCCTTCCCCTCCTTCCTCTCCCCCCTTCCCTCCCCTCTCTTCCCCCCCCTTCCCCCTTCCTTCCCTTTCCTTTCCTTCCCTTTTCCCTTCCTCTCTTCCTTCCTTCTTTTCCCTCCTCCCTCTCCCCTCCTCCCTCCCTCCTTTCCTTTCTCCTCTCTTCTTCTCCTCCTCCTCCTCTCCTCCCTTCTCTCCCTCCCTTCCTCCCTTTTCTCTTTCTCTTCTTCCTCTTTCTCTCCTTTTCCTCTCTTTTTCTTTCCCCTTCCTCCCTCCTTCTCTTCCCCCTCTTCCTCTTCTCTCTCTTCTCCTTCCCCCCTCTTCTTTCCTTCCCTCTCTTTCTTTCCTCTCTCTTCCCCTTTCTCCTCCTTCTTTTCTCCTTTCTTCCTTCCTCCCCCTCCTCTCCTCCTCCTTTCTCTCTTCTCCTTTCCTCTCTCTCTCTCTTCTCCTCTCCTCTCCTCTCTCCTCTTTTTCTCTCTCTCCCTTCTCTCCTTCTCTTCCCCCTCTTCCTCCTTTCTCCCTTTTCCTTTCTCCCTCTTCTTCTTTCCTCTCCTTTTCTTCTTCCCTCTCCCTCTCTTTCCCCTCTCTTCTTCCTCTCTCTTCCTCCCTTCCTCCCCTCCCTCCTTTCTCTCTCTTCCCTTCCTCCTTCTTTTTCCCTTCCCTTTTTCTTCTCTTTTTCCCCTTCTCCCCTTCCCTCTCCTCCTCCTCTCCTCTTCTCCTCTCCTCCTCCTCCTTCCTTCTCTCCTTCCTCTTTCTCCTTCTTCTCTCTCTCCTTCCTTCCTCCTCTCCTTCCCCTCCTTCTCCCCCCCCCTCCTCCCCTCTCCTCCCTTCTCTCCTTCCTCCCCTCTCCTTCCCTCCTCCCTTTCTCCCTCCTCTCCCCCCCTCTCCTCCTCTCTCCTTTCCTCCTTCCCTCCTCTTTCCTCCTCCCTCCTTTCCTTTCTCTCCTCCCCCTCCTTTTCCCTCCTCTTCCCCCTCCTCCTTCCTTCCTTCCTCTCCCTCCTTCCCTTCCTTCCCTCTTTCCCTCCTTCCTCTCCTCCCTCCTTCCCTTCCCTTCCTCTTCTTCCCTCCTCTTCTCCTTTCTTCTTTCTCCCTCCCTCTCCCCCCTCTCTCTTCTCCCTTCCTCTCTTTTTTCTCCTCTCCTCCCCCTTCTTCTTTCTCTCTTCTTTCTCTTTCTTCCTCTTCTCCTTCCTTTCCTTTCCTCTTCCTCTCCCCCTCCTTCTCTCTTCCTCTCCTTCTCCCTCCCTTTCTCTCCTCCTCTTTCTTTCCCTCCTTTCCTCTTTTCTTCTTCTTCTTTCTCCTTCCTTCTCTTCTCTTTCCTTCTTCCCTTTTCTTCTCTCCCTTCCTTCCTCCTTCTTCCTTCTTCCTCTTCTCTCTCTTTCCTCTTTTCCTCCTTCTCTTTCCTCCCTTCCTCCCCTCCTTTCCTCTCTCTTCCTCTCTTCTCTCTCCTTCTCTCTCCTCTCCTTCTTCTCTCCCTCTCTTTCTCTCCTCTTTCTTCTCTCTTCTTCTTTCTTCCTTCTTCCCTCCTTCTTCTCTCCTCTCCTCTCTCTTTCCTTTCTCCTCTCCTTCTTTTTTCTCCTTCTTCTTTCCTTCCTCCCCTCCTCCCCCCCCCCTTCCTTCCTTTCCTCCTCTTCTTTTTTCCCTCCTTTCTCCCCTCCTTCCTCCTTCCTTTCTCCTCCTCTCCCTTTTCCTTCCTTCTCTTCTCCTTCTTTCCCCCCCTCTCCCTCTTTCTCCCTCTTCCTTCCCTCTTTCCCTCTCCCCTTCTTCTCCTTCTTCTTCCCTTCCTCTTCCCTCCTCCTCCTCTTTCTTCCTTCTTTCCTTCCCCCTCTTCTCTCTTTCTCTTTTTTCCCCTTTTTTCTTCCCTCTTCTTTTCTCTTCCCCTCCTTCTTCTTTTCCTTTTCCTTCTCTCTTCCTTTTCTTTTTTCTTCTTCCCTTCTTTCCCTTCCCCTCTTCCCTCCTCTCCTTCTTCCCTCCTTTCTCTTCCTCCTCTTTCTTCTTTTTTCCTTTTTCTTCCCCCCTTCTTCTTCTTCTCCTTTCTTCTCTTCCCCCCCTTCCTTCTTTCCCTCCTCCTCTCTCTCCTCTCCCTCCTCCCTCCCCCTCTCCTCTCTTCCTTCTCCTTCTCCTTCCTCTTTCTTTCTTTCTCCTCTCTTTTTCTTTCTCCCTTTCTTTCCTTTTTTCCTTTTTCTTCTCTTTTCCCTTTTCTCCTCCTCTCTTTTCCCTTCCTTCTCTTTTCCCCCCCCTTCCCTCTCTTCTTCCTTTCTCTTCTTTTCTTTCCCCTTTCTTCCCTTCCCCCCCTCCTCCTCTTTCCCCCTTCCTCCTCCTTCTCCTCTCTTCTCTTCTTTTTCTCTCCTTCTCTTCTCCCCCTCCCTCCTCTTTCCTCTTCTTTTTCTTTCCTCCCCTTCCCTCCCCTTTCCTCCTTCCTCTCTTCTCTTCCTTTTCTTTCTTTCTCCTTCCCTCTCTTTCTTTCTCCTTTCCCTCCCTTTCCTCCCCCTCTTCTTCCCTTCCCCTTTCCCTCTTTCTTTTCCCTCTCTCTTCTCTCTCCCCCCTTCCCCTCCCCTTCCCCCCCTCCCCTCCCTCTCCCTTCTCCTTCTTCCCTCTTCCCCTCCTCTTTTTTCTTCTTTCTTCCTTCTTTCCCCCCTCCCCCCCTCTCCTTTCCCTCCTTCTCCTTTCTCCTTTCCTCTCCTTCTTCCTCTTCTTCCTCTTCCTCCCTTCCCCTTCCCCTTTCCCCCTCCTTCTTTCCTTTCCTTTCTTCTTCTTCCTTTCTCTCCTCTCCTTTTTCTCCCTCTCTCCCTTTCCCCCTTTCTTTCCTCTTCCCCTTCTCCTCCTCTCCCCTCCCTCTTTTCTTCCCTTCTTCCTCTCCTCTTCCCCTCTCTTCCCCTTTCCCTCTTTCTCCTTCCTTCCTTTCCCCTCCCCTTTTTTTTTCTTCCTCTCCCTCTCCCTCCTTCCTTCCCTCCCTTCCTCCTCCCTTTTTCTTTCTTCCTCTCTCTTCCTTCTCCTTTTCCTTCCTTCCCTCTCCTCCCTTCCTCTTCTTCCTCCTCTTCTCTTCTTCCTTCCTTCCTTCCCCTCTTCTTCCCTCTCCTCCCTCCCTCCCCCTTTTCCCTCTTCTTCTTCTCTTCTCTTCCCCCTTCTCCTTCCCCTCTTTCCTCTTTCTTTCTTCCTCCTCTCCTCCTTCCCTCTTTCTCCTTCTCTTCTCCTCCTCCCTTCTCCCTTCTTTTCTTTCCTCCTCCTCCCCCTTCTTCCTTTCTCCTTCCTTCTTTCTTTCTCTTTCCTTTTCTTTTTCCTTTTTCCCTCCTTCTCCCTTCCTCTTCCCCTTTTTCTCCCCCTTCTTTCTCTCTCTCCTCCTCCCTTCTTTTCCCCCTCTTCTCTCTTCTCTTCCTCTCTCCCCCCCTCTCTCTCCTTCTTCCTTTCCTTTCTTTTCTTTTCCTTTCTCTCCCCCCTCCCCTTCCTTCCTCTCTTCCCCTTCTCTCTTCCCTTTCCTCCCTTCTCCTTTCCCCTTCCTTTTCTTTCCTCCTTCCTCCTCCTTCTCCTCCCCCCCTTCCCCCTTCTTCCCTCCTTCCTCCTTTCCTTCCTTTCCTCCTCTTCCTTTTCTCTTCCTTTTCCTCTTCTTCCTCCTCTTCTCTTCTTCCCTTTCCTCTCTCTCTTCTCTTCTTTCCTCTCTCTCTTCCTTTTCTCTCTTCCTTTCTCTCTCTTCCCCCTTTCCCTTCTTTTTCTCCCTCCTTCCCTCTCCTTCCCCTCTTCTTTCTCTCTTCCCTCTCTTCCCTTTCCCCCCTTCTTCTTTTCTTCCCCTTCCCCCTCTCTCTTCCCTTCCCCCTCTTCTCTCTTTCTCTCCCCTTCCTTTCTTTCCTTCTCCTTTTCTTCCTCTTCCTTTTCCTCTTCTCTTCCCCCCTTCTTCCCTTTCTCCCTTCTCTCTCCTTCTCTCCTCCCTTTTTCCCTCCCCTTCTTTCTTTTCCCTCCCTTTCCTCTCCTTCTTTTCCCCTCCTTCCCTCTCTCCTTTCTTTCTTCTCTCTTCCTCCCTCTCTCCCTCCCCTCTCTTTCTCTTCTCCTCTCTCCTTCCTTCTCCTTCCTCCCTTCCCCTCCTTCCTCCCTCTCTCTTCTTCCTTCCTCTTCCTTTTCTTTCTCTTCTCTCTTTTTCTTTTCCTCTTTCTCCCTCTTTCTTTCTCCCTCTCTCCTCTCCTCTCTCTTCTTTCTCTTCTTCCCCTTCTCCTTTTTCTTCCCTTCCTCTTCCTTTCTTTTCCTTTCCCTCTTTTTTCCCCCCCCCTTTTTTTCTTTCTCTCTCTCCTCTTCTTTTCTCCCCCTTCCCCCTCTCTCCTTTCTTTCTCTTCTTCCTCTTCCTCTTCTTCCTTTCTCCCCCCTCTCCTCCCCTCCTCTTCCTTCCCTCCCTCCTTCCTTCCTTCTTCCTTTTTTCTTTTTTCTCTTTCCCCCTTTTCTTCTTTTCTCCTCTCCTTTCTTCTCCCCTCCCCTTCCCTTCCTCTCCTTTCCTCTCCTTTCTCCTCTTCTCTTCTTCTTCTCTCCCCCTTTCTTTCCTCCTCTTTTCTCTTCCCCTTCTCTCTTTCCTTTTTTTTCCTCCTCCCCCCTCCCCTCCTCTCCCCCCTCTTTCTCCCTCTCCCCTTCTCTCCTCCTTTCCTCTTTTTTTTCTCCTTCCCTCCTTTTCTTCTCTTCCCTCTTTCCTCCTCTCTCCCCCTCCTCTCTCCCCCTTCCTTCTCCTCCTCCCTCTCTCTCCTTCCCCCTCCTCTCTCTCTTCTCTCTCTCTCTCTCTCTCCCTCTCTTTTCCCTCCCCTCCCCCCCTCTTCTCCCTCTCTCTTTTTTTCTCCTCCTCTCTTCTCTTCTCTTTTTCCCTTCTTCTCTTCCCCCCCCTCTCCCTTTTCCCTCTCCTTTCCCTCCTTTTTTCTCTTCCCCTCCCTTCTCTCTTCTCTTTTCCTCCTCCTCCTTTTTCCTTCTTCTCTTTTCCTCTTTCTTCTTTTTCCCTCTTCCTTTCCCTCTCCCCCCTCCCTTTCTCCCCTCTCTCTCCTCTCCTCTCCCTCCTTCCTTTCTCCTTTTCTCTTTTCTCCTTCCTCTTTCTTCCTCCTTTTTCCCCTCTCTCTCTCCCTTTTCCCCTTCTCCTTTTCTTTCCTCCTTCTCCTTCTTTCTCTTTCTTCTCCTTCTCTCTCCTCTCTCTTCTCTCCTTCTCCTTTTCCTCCTCCCTCTTCTTCCTTCTCCTTTCCCCTCCTCTCCTTCTCTCCTCCTCCCCTCTTCTCTCCCTCCTCCTTCTCTTTCCCTCTCTCTCCTCCTCTTCTTCCCTCCCCCCTTTCTTCTTTCTCCTTCTCTTTCTTCTCTTTTTCCTTCCTTTCTCTTTTCTTTTCCTTTTTTTCTCTCCTTCCCCCCTCCTCTTTCTCCTTTTTCTTCTCCTTTCTTCTCTCCCTCTCCTCCTCCTTCCTTCTTCTTTTCTTCCCTCTTCCCCTCCCTCCTTTCCTCCCTCCCTCCTCTTCTTTCCCCTTTCCCCTTTCCTTCTCTCCTCTCTCTCCTCTCCCTCTCTTCTCTCTCTCTCTCTCTCTTTTTTCTTTTCCTCTCTTCCTCCCTCCTTCTCTTCCTTTTCCTCTTCCTCTCTTCCTCTCTTTTCTCCTCCTCCTCTTTTTCTTCCTCCTTTCTCCTTTTCTCCTCTTTTTCTTTTTTTTTTTTTTTTCTTCCTTCTTCTTCTTCTTTTTTTTTCTCCTTCTTTTTCCCTCCTTTCCCTTCCCCCTTCCTTCCTCCTCCTCTCCTCTCCCCCCCCCCCTTCCCCTTTTTTTCCTTTCCTTTCCTTCCCCTTTCTTCCTCTTTTTCTTCCCTCTTTTTTTCCCTCCTCTTCTTCTCCTCTTTTCCCTTCTTCCCTCTCTTCCTTTTCCTTTCCTTTCCTCTCCTTCTTCCTCCTTCCCCCCCCCTCCTCTTTCTCCTCTTCTCCCTCTCTCTCCTCCTCCCTCTCTCTTCTCTCTCCTTTTTCTTTCTTCTCTCCTCCTTCTCTCCCTTCCTTTCTCTCTCTTCTTTCCTTCCTTCCTTCCTCCTCTCTTTTTTTTTCTTTTTTCCCCTCTCTCTTTCCTTTCCTTTCTCCCTCCTTTTCTCCCTCTTCCCCCCCCTTCTTCTTCTTTCCTCCCTTCTTCCCCTCTCTCTCTTCTTCCTTCTCTTTCTTTTTTCTTTCCTCTTTTTCCTCCTTCTTCTTTCTTCTCTCCCCTCCCCTTTCTTTTTCCTCTTCCTTTTCTCTCTCTTCCCCCTTTTCTTCTCTTCTCTTTTTTTCCTCTCCTTCTCCCTCTTTTTTCTTTTCCCTTCCTTCTTTCTTCTCTTCTTTTTTCTTTTTTTCCCTCCCTTCTTTCCTTCTTCTTTTCCCCCTTTTTCTCCTCTCTCTTCCCCCTCTTCCCCCTCCCTCCTTCTCCTCCTTCTCCTTTTTTCTCCTCCTCCCTCCTCTTCTTCTTCTTCTTCCCTCTTCCCCCCTCTCTTCCTTCTTTTCCCCCCTCTCTCTCCTCCTTTTTCCTTCTTTTCCTCCTCTCTTTCCCTTTTTTTTTTCTCCCCTTTTCTTTCTTTTCCTCCCTTTCCTCTCTCCTCTCTTTTTTCTTCTTTCTCCTTCCCTTTCTTCTCTCCTTCTCTCTCTTCTCTTCTCTCTCCTTCTCTTCCTCTTCCTCCTTCCCTCCTTTCTCTCTCCTTTCTTCTCTCTTTCTCCTCCTCTTTCTTCCTTTCCCCCTCCCTCTCTCCTTTCTTCCTCCCTCCTCTCCTCTTCTCTTCCTTCCCCCCCCTTCTCCTCTTTCTCCCCCTTTTTCTTCTTCTTTCTCTTTCTTCCTTCTTCTCCCCTCTCTTCCTCTTCTCTTCTTCTTCTCCTTCTTTCTTCTTTCTCCTCTTCTCTCTTTTCCTCTTCTTCTTTCCCTTTCCTTCTCTTTTTTTTTCCTTTTTTTTCTTTCTTCCTCCTTCCCTTTTTCTCTCCTCTCTCCCCTTCCCTCTCCCTCCTCCTTTTTCTCCCTTTTCTTTCTCCTCTTTCTTCCTTCTCTTTTTTCTCTTCTTTTTTCCCCCTTCCTCTTTCCCTTCCCCTCTCCCCTCCCTTTTCTTTCCTCTTCCTCCTTTTTTTTCCTTCTCCTTCCCTTCCTCCTCTTCCCTCCCTCTCCTCTCCCCCTCCTCTCTTTTCTTCTCCTCTCCTCCTTCTCTCCCCTCCTTCTTCCCTCTTCTCTCCTTCTTCTTTCTTTTCCTCTTCCTTCTCCCTCTCCTTTCTTTCCCCTCTTCCCTTCCCTTCCTCCCCCCCCCTTCTCCTCTCCTTCCTCCTTCCTTCCTCCTCTCCCTCTCTTCTCTTCTCTCCTTCCCTTTCCCTCTTCCTTCCTCTCTTTCCTCCTCCTTTCTTTCTTCTTCTTTTCTTCTCTTCCCCTTCTCTTTTCCCTCCCTCCTCTCTCTTCTCCTCTCTTTCTCCTCCCTCTCTCCTTTCTTCTCTTCCCTTTCTCTCCCTTCTCCTCCTCTCTTCTTCCCTCTTCTTTTTTTTCTTTTCCTCCTCCCTCCCTCCCTCCCCTCCCCCCCCTCCCCCTCTCCTCCCTCCCTTCTTCTTCCTCCTCTTTTTCTTTCCTTCCCCTTCCCCTCCTTCTTCTTTTTCCTTCCCCCCCCCCTTTCCCTTCTCTCTCCTCTTTCTCTCTCTCCTCTCTTTTTCTTTTTCCTTCCTTTCCTTTCTTTTCTTTCTTTCTTTCTTCCCCCTCTCTCTCCCCCTCCTCCTCCTCCCTCTCCTTTTTTTTCTTCCCTCCTTCTCTCCCTCCTCCCTTTCCTTCTCCCTCCTTCTCTCCTCTTCCCCTTCCTCTTTTTCTCCCCCCCCTCTCTCCCCCTCTCTCCCTCCTCTCTCTCTTTTCTCCTTTCCCCCTCCCTCTTCCCTTCCCCTTTCTCCTTCTTCCTCCCTCTCCTCCCCTTCTCCTCCTTCCCTTCCTCTTTCCTCCTCCCTCCCCTTCTCTTCTCCCTCCTTTCCTTCCTCCTCCCCTTCCCCCTCCTCTCTTTCCTCTCCCCTTTCTTTTCTTCTCTTCTTCTTCCTTTTCTCTTCCCCTTCTTTTCCTCCCCTTCTCTTCCCCTCTCCTTTCTCTTCTTCTTCTCCTCTCCTCTTTCCTTTTTCTTCTTTTCTCTCCCTCCTCTCCCCCCTTTCCTCTCCTCTCTCTCCTTCTCTTCTTCTTTTTTCCTCCTTTCTTCTCCTTCTCTCTCCCCCTCTTCCCCTCCCTCTCTTCTCCTCTCCTTCTTCTCTCTCCTTCTTCTCCTTTTCTCCTCCCCTTCTCTCTCCTTCCCTTTCTCCTCTCTTCTCTTCCTTCTTCTTCCTCCCTCCTCCCCTCCCCTCCTCTCCCTCTCTTCCTCCTCTTCCTTTCCTTCCCTCTTTCCTCCTTTCCTTCTTTCTCTCTCTTCTTTCTCTTCTCTTTCCCTTCCTTCTCCTTCCTTTCTCTTCCTTTCCTCTCTCTCTTCTTTCTCCTCTCTCCTCCTCCTCCTTTCTTTCCTTCTTTTTCCTCTTCCTCCTTTTCCCTTTCTCTTCCTTCTTCTCTCCCTCTCCTCTTCCTTTCTCCCCCTCTTCCTCCTCTTTCCTTCTTCCTCTTTTTCTCTTTTTTCTTTTCCTCTTTTTCCTTCTCCTCTTTTTCCCTCTTCCTTCTCTTTTTTTTCCTCTTTCTTTCCCCCTTTTTCTTCCCTCTTCCCCTTTTCTTCTCTTCTCTCCTCTTTCTCTTCCTCTCTCCTCCTCCCCCTCCCTCTTCCCCTTTTTCCTTCCTCTCCCCCTCCTTCCCCCCCTCCCCCTTTCTTTCCTCTCTCCTCCTTTCTTCTTCTCTCCCCCTCTCCTTTCTTCTTCTTTTTTCCTTTCCCCTCTTCTCTCTCTCTCCTCTCCTCCCTTCCCTCCTCCTCTCTCTCCCCCTCTCTCTCTTCTCCTCTCCCTCTTCTCTTCCCCTCCTTCCTCCCTCCCCTCTTTCCCTCTTCCTTCTTTCCTTCTCTCCCTCCTTCCCCTCCCTCTCCCTTTCCCTCTCCTCTCTCTTCTTCCTTCTTCCTCCCCTTCCTCTCTTCCTTCTTCTTCTCTTCTCCTCTCTTCCTTCCTCCCCCTTCTTCTCTCCCCTTCTTCCCTTTTCTCTCTTCCTCTCCCCCTTCCCTCTCTTCCCCCTTTTCCTTTTCTTTCTCCTTTTCCTTCCTCTTCTCTCTCCTTCCTTTCCTTCCTCCCCCCCTCCCTTTTCCCCCTTCCTTTTTTTTCTTCTCCTTCTCTCCTCCTTCCCTCTCCTCTCTTTTTTCCTTTTCTTCTTCCCTTCCTCCTTCCTTCCCTCTCTCCCCTCTCCTCCTTCCTTCTCCCTCTCCTCTCTTCTTCTTCTCCTCTTTCTCTCTCCTTCTCTTCCTTCTCTCCCTCCCCTTTCCCCCCCTCTCCTCCCCCCCCTTCTCTTCCTCCTTCTTCCCCTCTTCTCCTCTTCTCCTCCTTCTTCTTCTCCTCTCTTTCCTTCTTTTTTTTCCCTCTCTCTTTCTCTTTCCTTCCTTCCCCTCCCTTCCTCCTCCTCTTTTCCCCCTTTTTTTTCTTTTTTTCCTCTTCCTCTTTCTCTTTTCCCTTTCTCTCTCCTCTTTCTCCTTCCTTCCCCTTTTCCTTTTTCTCTCCTCCCTCTTCTTTTCCTCCCTCTTTTCCCCTCCTCTCTTCCTCTTCCTTCTTCCCCTCTCCTCTTCTCCTCCTCCTCCCTCCCCTCCTTTTTTTCTTCCTTCCTTTTTTTCCTTTTCTCCCCCCCTCCCCTTCCCTTCTCCTCTCTCTTCTTCTCTTCTCTCCTTTTTCTTTTTCCTTTCTCTCCTTCCTTTTCCCCTCTCCCCCTCTCCCTCTTCTTTCCTCTTTTCCTCTCTCTCTCTCCTCCTTCCTTTTCCTTTCTTTTTCTCTCTCTTTTTTTTCCCTTCCCTTTCTTTTCTTCCCCTTTTCCTTTCTTTCTTCCTCCTTCCCCCTCCTTCTCCTCTTTTTCTCCTCTTTTCTTCTTCTTCCTTCCCTTCTCTCTTTCTCTTTCCTTCCTCTCCTTCCCTTCTTTTTCCCCTTTCTCTTCTTTTTCCTCTTTCTCCCTTTTCTTCTTCTCTTCTCCTTCTTTTCCTCCTCCCTTTTCTTTTTTCTTTCTTTTTCCCCTCTTTCTCCTTTCCCCCTCTCCCCCTTTCCTCCTCCCTTCCTTCTCCCTTTCCCTTTTTTCTTCCTCTTCTCTCCTTTTTCTTTTCCCTTCTCCTTTTCTTTCTCTTTCTTCCTCTTTCCTCTTCCTCCTTCTCTTCCTCCTTCCTTCCTCCCTTCCCTTTTTCCTCCCTCTCTCTCTCTCTTCCTTCTCCTTCCTCCTCTCTCTCTTTCTCTCTTTCTCTTCCCTCTTCCTTTTTCCCCCTTCTCTTTCTTTCTCTTCCTCCTCTCCCTTCTTCTTTCTTCCCTCCCTCTCCCTTCCTCTTCCCCTTCCCTCTTCTTTTCCTTCTTCCCTCTCCTTTTTCCCTCCCCCCCTTCTCCTCCTCCCCTCTTTCTCCTCCCCTCTTTCCTCCCCCTTCCTTCTTCTTCCCTTCCTCCTCCTCCTCTCCTCTTTCCTCCTCCTCCCTCCTCCCCTCCCTCCCTCTTTCCTTTCCCCTCCTCTCCTCCTCCTCCTCCCCTCCTCCCCCTTCCTTCCCCCTCTTTTCCCCCCCCCCCCTTCCCCCCTTCCCTTTCTTTTCTTTCTTCTTCCCCTCCCTCCTCCTCTTTCTTCTCCTCTTCCTCCTCTCCCTCCTTTCTTCCTTTCCTTTTTCTCTTCCTCTCTCTCCCTCCCTTCCCCTCTTCCTTCCTCCTCTCCTCCTCCCCCTTCTCCTTTCCCCCTCCCCTCCCTTCCTCTCTTTTCCTTCCTTTTTCTTCTCTCTCCTCTTTTCTCCTCCCTCCTTCCTTCTTCTCCCCCTCTTTCTTCCCCCTCCCCCCTCCTCCCCTCCTTCCCTCCTTCTTCTCTCCTCCCCCTTTCCCTCTCTTTCTTTTTCTCCCCTTCTCTTTCTTTCTCTTTCTTTTTTCCTTCCTTCTTCTTTTCCTCCTTCCTTTTCCTCTCTCTTCCCTCCTTCTTTCCTCTTCTTCCCTCTCTCCTTCCTCTTTCTCTCTTTCCTCCTTTCCTCTTCTCTCTCTTTTTCTCCCTTCTCTTCTCTTTCCTTCTTTTTCTCCTTCCTCCCTCTCTCTTCCTCCTCCCCTTCTTCTTCTTCCCCCCTTTTTTTCCTTCTTTCCTCCCTTTCTCCCCTTCCCCCTTTCTCTCTTCTCTTTTCCTCTCTCTCCTTCTCTCCCCCTCCTCTTTTTCTTCTCTTTTCTTCTCTTCTTTCTCCTTCTCTTCCTTCCTTCCTTCCTCCTCTTCTCTCCTCTTTCTTTTTCTCTCTTCCCCTCTTTTCTCTTCCTTCTTTTTCCTCTTCTCTCTCTTTTTCTTCCCCCTTCTCCCCCCCTTCTCTCTTCTCTTCCTTTTTCCCCCCCTCCTTTTTCCCTTTTCCTCTCTCCTCCTTCTTTTCCTTCCTCTTTTCCTTCCTCTTTTCTTTTCCCTCCTTCCCTCTCTTCTTCCCCTCCTCTTTCTTCCTTTTTTTCTTTTCTCCCCCCCTTCCTCTCTTCTTCTCTTCTCCTTTCTCCTCTCTCTTCCTCCCCTCTCTTTCTTCCCCCTTTCCTCTTCTTCCCCTTTTCTTCTCCTTCCTTCTTTCCTTCTTTTCCTTTCCTCCTTCCTTCCCTTCCTTCTCTCCTCCTCTTCCTCTCTCTCCTCTTCTCTTTTCCTTCTCTTCTCTTTCCCTCTTTTTCTTTCCTCCCTCTCCCTCCCTTCCTTTCTCTTCTTCCTTCCCCCCCCTCTCTTCCCTTTTTCCTTCTCTCTTTCTCCCTTTCTTTCCTCCTTTCTCCTCCTCTTCCCTTCCTCCTTCCTCTTCTTTCCTTCTCCCTCTCCTCTCCCCCCCCCCCCTCTTCCTTTCCCTCTTCCCCCTCTCTCTCCTTCCTCTCTCCTTCTTTCTTCCCCTCTTCCCCCCCCCCTCTCTTCTTCCTTTTCCCCTTCTCTCCTTTTTCTTCCTTTTTCCTTTCTCTTTCTTTCTCTTCCCTTCTCCTCCCCTCTTTTCTCTTTCCTCTCCTTCCTCTTTTTCTTCTCCCTTTTCCTTTTCTTCTTTCCTTCCTCCTCTTTTTTCTTCTTTCCCCCTCTCCTCTTCTTCTTCTCCTTTTCTTCCTTCCCTTCCTCCCTCTCCCTTTCCCTTTTCTCTCTCCTTTTTCTTCTCTTCTTTTCTTCCTCCTTTTTCTTTTTCCTTTCTTCTTTCTCCTTCCCTTCCTTTTCTTCTCTTTTTCTCTCCTCCTCCTTTCCTCCTTTCTCTTCTCTCCCTTCCTCTCTTCTTTCCCTCTTCTCTCTCCCCCTCCTCTTTCTCTCTTTTTTCCTCCTCTCTCTTCCTCTCTCCCTCCTCCCCTTCCTCCTTCTTTCTCTCCTTCCCTTCCCTTCCCCCTCCCTTTTTCTCCTTTTTCCTCTTTTCTTTTTCCTCCTTTTTCTTCTTCTTCTCTCTCTTCTTCTTTTCTTCCCTTCCTTCTCTCTTCTTTCCTTCCTCCCCTTTTCCCCCCTTCTCCCCTCCCTCCTCCCTTCCCTCCCTCCTTCTTTTCTTTTCTCCTTCCTTTTCTCCTCCCTTCCTCTTTCCTCTTTTCCTCTTCCCCCTTTTTTCCTTCTCTTTTTCCTCTTTCTTCTTCTCTTCTCTTTTCTTCCTTCTTTCTCTTTTCTTCTCCTTCTTCTCCCTCTCTCTTTCCTCCCTTCCCCCCTTTCTTTTCCTCCTCCTTTCCCTTCCTCCTCTTCTTCTCCCCTTTTTTTTCTCCCCTCTTCTCTTCTTCCTCTCTCCCTTTCTTTTCTTCCCCCCTCTCTCTCTCCTCCTCTCCCTCCCCCTTCTCCTTCTTCTCTCCTCTTCTCTCTCCTCTCCCTCCTCCTCCTCTCCTCTTCCCTCCTTTTTCCTCCTTTCTTCCTTCTTCCTTCCTTCCTTTTCTTCTTCCCTCTTTCCTTTCTTTCTTTCCTTCCTCTTCTCCTTTTCTTTCTCTTCCCTTTTTCTTCTTTTCTTCCTTCCTTCTCTCTCTCTTTTTTCCTTTCTTTCTCCCCTTCTTCTTTTCCTTTCTTCCTTCCCCCTCCCCCTTTTTTCTCCTTCTCTTTTTTTCCCCCTTCTTTCTTCTCTTTTCTTCTTCCTCCTCCCCTCCCTCCCTTTCTTCCCTTTTTTCCCCCTTCCCCTCCTTCCCCCTTCCTCCTCTTCCCTTTTTCTCCTTTTTTCTTCTTTCCTCCTTTCTTCTTCTTTTTCCTCCCTTTCTTCCTTTCTTCCCTCTTCTCTCTTCCCTTCTCTTCTTTCCCTCTTTTCCCTTCTTTCCCTTCCTCCCCTCCCCTTTCCCTCCCTTCTCTCTTCCTCTCCCCTTCCCTTTCTCCTCCTCTTCCTCCCCTTTCTCCTTCCCTCCTTCCTCTCCCCTTCCTTCTCCCTTTCTTCTCTTCTCCCTCCTCTCTTCTCCTTTCTTCCTTCTTCCCTCTTCTTCCCTCCTCCTTTCTTTTTTTCCCCTTTTTCTTCTCCCTCTCTTCTCTCCTCCTCTTCCTTTCCTCTTCTTTTTTCTTCTCTTCCCCTTCCTTCTCCTTCTCTCCTCTTCTCCCTTCTTCTCTCTTCTCTTCTTTCCTCCCCTCCTCCTTCTTTCTTCTCTCCCTCTCCCTCTTCCCCCTTTTTTCTTTCCCCCCCTTCTTCCTTCTTCCTCTTTCCTCCCTCTCCCTTTTCTCCCTTCTCCTTTCCTCCCTCCTTTTTTTTCCTTCCCTTCCTTCCTTTTTCTTTTCCTCTCCTCTTCTCTTCCTTCTCCTCTTCCTCCTCCCTCCCCCTCCTTCTTCTCCCTCTTCTTTCCCTTCTTTTCTCCCTCCCCCCCTTCTTTCTCCCCTCCTCCTTCCTCTTTCCTCTCTTTCTCTCCTCTTCTTTCCTTCCTCTTCTTCCTTTCCCCCCTTCTCTCCTCCCTTCCCTCTTTTTTTTCTCCTTTTCCTTCTTTTTTTTCTTCCTCTTTTTTTCTCCTTCCCTCTTCCCCCCCTCCTCTCCTCTTTTTCTTTCTCTTCTCCCTCCTTTCTTCTTTCTCTTCCCTCCCCTTCCTTTCTTCTCCCTTCCTCTTTCCCCTCTTCTTTCTTCTCTTTTCTTCTTCCCTCTTCCTTCTTCTTTCTTCCCTTCCTTCCTTTTCCCCCCTCCCCCCCCCCTCTCTCCTTTTTCCCCTCTTCCCCCCCCCCCCTCCTTTTCCCTCCTCCCCTTCCCTTCTCCTCTTTCCTTTTCTTCTTCCTCTTTTCCCCCTCCTTCCCTTTCTTCTCCTCTCCTTCCTTCCTTTTTCCTTTTTTCTTTCTTCCTTTCCCCTTCTCCCCTCCTCCCTCTCTCTCCCTTTTCCCTCCTTTTCTTCCCCTCCCTTTCCTCCTCCTTCCTCTCCTCCTCTCCTTCCTCCTTCTTTTTCCTTTTCTTTTCCCCTCTCCTCTCTTCCTTCTTCCCTTCTCCCCTCCTCTCTTCTCTCCTTCCCTCTTCCTCCCCTTTCTTTCCTTTTCCTTCCTTCCTTCTTCCCCCCCCTCCCCTCTCCTCCCCCTTTCTTTTCCCTCCTCCTCTCCCTTTTTTCTCTCCCTCCTTCTTTCTCTCCTTCTTTCTCTTTCCCTTCTCCTTCCCCCCCTTCCCCTTTCCCCCTTTCCTTCTTTTTCCCCTCTTCCTCTCTCTCTTCCTCTTTCTCTTTCCTTCCCTTCCTCTCCCTCTTTCCCCTTTTTTTCTCCCTCTTCTCTTCTCTTTCTCCCTCCCCTTTTCTCTTCCCTCCTTCTCTTCCCTTCTCTCCTTCTCTCTCTTCTCTCTCTTTCCTTTCTTTTCTCTTCTCCTCTCTTCCTTTCTCTCTTTCTCTTTTTCTTCCTCTCCCTCTTCCCCTCCCCCCTCCTTCCTTCTTTCCTTCCCCTTCCCTCTCTTCTCTCCCTTCCTCCTCTCTCTTCCTCCTTTCCCCTCTTCCCCCTCTCTTTCTTCCTTCCTCCTTCTCTCTTTCCTTTCTTCTCTCTTTCCTTCTCTTTCTTCTTTCTTTCTTCTCTTTTCTTTCTCTCCTCCTTTTCTTCTTCTCTTCTTCCCTCTCTCCTTCCTTCTTTCCTTCTTCCTTTCTCCTCTTCCTTCCCCTCTTCCCTCTCTCTCTCTTCTCTCTCCTCCCTCCCTTTCCCCTCTCCCTTTCTTTCCTTTCCCTTTTCCTTCCTTCTTCTCCTTCTCTTCCTCTTTCTCTCTCCTTCCCTTCTTCCTTTCTCCCCTCCCTTCTCTCTCTTTTTCTCCTCTCCTCCTTTCCTCCCTCCCTCCCTCTTCTCTCTCTTTTTTTTCTTCTTCTTCTCTCTCCTTCCCCCCTCCTCTCCCCTCCCTTCCCTTTCTCTTTCTCTCCTCCTCTCCTTTCTTCTTTTCCCTTCTTTCCCCCTCCCTTTCTTCCCCTTTCTTCTCCTCCCCTTTCCCTCTCCTCCCTCTTCCTCTTCCTCTCCTTCTCCTTTCCTCCCTCCCCCTTCCCCCTTCTCCCCCCCCCTTCTTCCCTTCTTCCTCTCCTCTCTTCCTCTTCTTCTCTCCTTCTCCTTCTCCTCCCTCTCCTCTCCTTCCCCTCCTTCCTCTCTCCCCTCTTCTCCCCTCTCCCCTCCTTCCTCCTCTCCTTTTTCCCTTCCTTTTTCTCCTCTTTCTTTCCTCCTTCTCTCCTCTTCTCCTTTCTTCTTTTCTCCCCTCCTTTTTCCTTCTTCCCTCTCTTCCTTTCTCTCCTCCCTCCCCTCTTCTTTTCTCTCTTCCCCCCCTTCTCCCCTCCTCCCTCCCCCCTCTCCTTTCTCCCCTTTTTTTTCCCCTCTCCTTCTCCTTTCTCTCTTCTCTCCTCTTCCTCTCTCTTTTCCCCCTTTTTTCTCCCCCCCCTCTCTTTTTCCTTCTCTCTCTTTCCTTCTCCCTCCTTTCTTCTTCTCTTCTTTCCCTTCTTTCTCTTCCCCCTTCCCCTTCTTTTTTCTCCTTCCTTCTTTTCTCCTCTTCTCCTCCTCCTCCTTCCTCTCCCTCTCTTCTTCTCCTTCCTCCCTCCTTTCCTTCTTCTCCCCTCCCTCTCCCCCTTCCCCCCTCCTCTTCCCTCTCTCTCCTTCTTCCCCTCTTCCTTCCTCCTTCTTTCCTTCCCCCCCTTCTTTCTCCTTTTTTCCTCTCTTTTCCTTCCTTCCTCCTTTCCCTCCTTCTTTCTCTCCTTCTCTCCCTCCCCTTCCCCTCCCTTCCTCTCTCCTCCCTCTTTCCCCTCTCTTTTTCTCTTCTTCTTCTCCTCTTTCCTTCTCCTCTTCCCTTTCTTTCTCTTTCTTCCCTCTTTTCTTCCTTCCCCCTCCCCTCTCCCTCTTCCCCCCCCCCCTCCTTCCCTTCTCTCCTTTCTTTTCTTTCCCTTTCTTCTCTTTTCCCCTTCTTCTCCCTTCCTTTTCCCCCCCCTTCTTCCTTCTTCTTCTCCTCTCTTCTTTCCCTTTCTCTTCCCCTTCTTTCTCCCTCTTCCCCCCCTCCTTCCCTCTTCTCTCCTCTTTTCTCCTCTCTTCTCCCCCCCTCCTCTTTCCTTCCTCTCTCTTTCTCCCTCCTCCCTTCTCCTCCTCTTCTCCTCTCTTCCTCCTTCTTCCCTCTCTTCTCCCCCTTCCTTTCCCTCTTCTCTTTTCCCCCCCTTTTCCCCTCCCCTTCCTCTTTCCTTTCCTCCTCCTCTTCTTCTTTCTTCTTTTCTCTCTTCTTCCTCCTCTTCCCTCTCTTCTTTTTTCCTTTTTTCTCCTCCCTCCTCCCTCCTCCTCCCTCCCCTCTCTCTCTCTCTCCTCCCCCCTTCCTTCTCCCTCTCCTTTTCCCTCTTCTTCCTCCCTCTCTTCTTCTCCCTTTTCTCTTCCTTCCTTCTTCTCTTCTCTCCCCTCTCCCTTCTTCCTTCTTCTCTTTCCTCCCTTCCTCTCTTTCCTCTTCTCTCTTCTTCCTTCCCCCCCTCCCTTCTTCTCTTTCCTCCTCCCTTTTCTTCTTTTCTTTCCTTTCCTTTTTCTCTTTTCCTTCTTTCCTTTTTCTTTCTTCTTTCTTCCCTCCCCCCTTCTCCCCTCCCTTCCTTCTCCCCCTTCTTCCCTTCCTTCCTTCTCCCTCCCCTTCTTCTTTCCTTCCTTCTTTTTCTTCCTTCCTCCTTTTTCCTCCTTCCTTCCTTCTTTTCCTTCTCCCCCCCTTTCTCCTCCTCCCTCTCTCTTCTTCTTCTTTTCTCTTCTTCTCTCCCCTTTCCCTCTTCCTTTCCCTTTCCTTCTCCCCTCCCTCTTTTTTTCTTCTCTCTCTCCCTCTCTTCCCTCCTCCCTTTTTTTCCTCTCTTTCTCTTCTTTCTCCTCCTCTCTCCCTCCTCTTCTCTTTCTCCTCTCTCTTTTTCTTCTTTCCCTTCTTCTTCCCCCTCCCTTTTTCCTTCTCCTTCTCTCTCCTCCCCTTCCTCCCCTCCTCCTCCCCCTCTCTTCTTTCTTTCTTCCCTCTCCTTTCTTCTTTTTTTTCCTCCTCTCTCCCCCTTTCCCCCTTTTTCCCCCTCCCCTTCCCTTCCTTCCTTTCCTTTCTCTTCCCCTTCTTCTTCTTCTCTTCCCTCCCCCCTTCCCCCCCCCCTTTTTTCCCCCCTTTTTTTTTTTCTTTTCTTTTTCCTTCCTTTTCTTTTTCCTCTCTTTCTCCCCTCCTCCTTCCTTCTCTTCCTCCCTTCCTTCCTTCCTTCCTTCTTCTTCCTCTCCCTTCTCCTCTCCCCCTCCTCTTCTTTTTCTCTCCTTCTTTTTCCCTTTCTCTCTCCTTTTTCCCCTCTCTTTCTCTCCTTCCTCCCTCTTCTTCTCTCCCTTCCCTCCCTCCTCCTTCTCTTTCTCCTTCTTTTCTTCCTCCCCTTTCTTCCTTTTTCCCTCCCTCTTTTCCTTCCTTCTTCCTTTCCTTCCCTTTCCTTCTTCTCCTCCTCTCTTTTTTCTTCCTTCTTTTTTCTCTCCTTCTTCTCTTCTCCTTCCTCTCTCTTTTCTTCTTCCTTTTTTCTTTCCCTTTTCTCTTCCTTCTTTTCTTTCTTCTTTCTCCTCCCCTTCTTTCCCTTCCTCCCTCTTTTTTCCTCCCCCTTCCCCCTCCCTCCTTCCTTTCTCCTTCCCCTTCTTTCCCTTTCCTCCCCCCCCCCCCCCCCCCCTCTTTCCCCTCTCCTCTCTTTTCCTCCTTCTCTTTCTTCTTCTCCTTTTCCTTTTCTTTTTTCTTCTCTTCCTTTTTCCCTCTTCCCTCTTTCTCTCCCCTCTCTCCTCCTTCCTTCCTTCCCTCCCCCTTCTTCTTCCTCCTCTTCCTTTCTTCCCTTTCTCTTTTTCTCCCCTTCCTCTCTCTCTTCTTCTCCCCTTTTTCTCTCTTCCTCTCTCCTCCTCTCCTCCTTCCTTCTCTCTTCTCCTTCCTTTCCTCCTTCCTTTTCCTTTCCTTTTTTCCTCCTTCCTTCCCTTCTCCCTTTTCCTCCCCCCTTTCCTCCTTTTTTCTTCTTCTTTTTCTTCTTCCCTCCTCCCTTCTTTCCTCCTCTCTCCTCCTCTCTTCTTTCTTCTCTCCTCCTTTTTCTTTCCTTCCTTCTTCCTCCTCCCCTCTTCCTTCCTTTTTTTTTCCCTTTTCTTCTCCCCTCCTCCTTTCCTCCTCCTTTTTCCCTTCCCTTTTTCTTTCCCTCCTCCTTCTCTCTCCCCCTTCCTTCCCCTCCCTCCCTTCCTTCCCTTCTCTCTTCTTCTCTTCCTTTCTTCTCTCTTTTTCTTCCTCTTCTCTCTCCTTCTTCCCTTCTCTTCTCCTCTCCTCCTCTTCTTCTCCCTTCCTCCTTCCTCTTTTCTTTCCCCTTTTCCCTCTCTCTTCCTCCCTCTCTTTTTCTTCTTTTCTCTTCCTTCTCTCTTCTCCTCTTCCTTCTCTTCCTCTCCCTCTCTCTCTTTTTTTTTCCTCCCTCCTTCCCCCTCTCTTCTCTTCTCTTTCCCTTCTTTTTTCTCCCTCTCCCTCCCTTCCTTCCTTCTCCCCCTTCCCTTCCCTCCCCCCTTCCCCTCTTTCTCCTCTCCTCCTTTTTCTCTTCTTCCCTCTTTTCTCCTCCCCTCTTTCCTCCCTTCTCTCTTCTTTCTTTTCCCTCCCTTCCCTTTCCTTCCCCCCCTCTCCTTTCCTTTTCTTCCTTCTTCCTCTTTTCTCCTTTTCTTCTTTTCTTTCTTCCCTCTCTTCCTTTCTTCCTCTTCCCCTCTCTCTCTCTCCCCCCTCCTTCTCTTCCCCTTTCTTTTCCCTCTTTCCTTCTTTCTTTCCCTCCCTCTCTCCTTTTTTCCTCCCCTTCTCTTCCCTCTTCTCTTCTCTTCTCTTCTTCCTTTCTCTTTTCCTTTTTTTTCTTCTTCTTCTTCTTCTTCTTTTCTCCCTTCTTCTCCCTTTTTCTTCCCCTTCTTCCTTTTTTTTTTTCTTCTTTCCTTCTCCCTTCTCTCCCTTCTTCCTCCTTCCTTCCTTCCTCTCTTCCTTCCCCTTTCCTTCCCTTCTTCTCTTCCTCCTCTTCCTCTTTCCTCCTCCCCCTCTTCCCTCCTCTTCCTCTCTCTTCTCCCCTTTTTTTCCTCTTCCTTCTTCCCCCTTTCTCTCCTCTCCCTTCCTTTCTCTTCTTTTCCTCCCTTTCTTCCTTTCTCTTTCCCTCTCTCCTCCCTCCCTTCTCCCTCTCTTTCCCCTTTCCTCCTTCCCTTTTTTTTTCCTCTCTCTTTCTTTTTCTCCTTCTCCCTTCTTCTTTTCTCCTTCTCTCTCTTTCTCCTTCTTTTCCCTTCCTCTTTTCCTCCCCTCCTCTTTCTTTCTCCTTTCTTTTCTCCTCTTTCCTCTTCCTCCCTTTTTTTTCTCTCTTCTTTCTTCCTCTCCCCCTTCCCTTCTCCCTCCCTTCCCTCCCTTTTCTTCTCCTCTCCTTCTCTTCTTTCTTCTTCTTTTCTCCTTCTCTTTCTTTCTTTCCTTTTCCTTCTCTTTTCCCCCCTTCCCCCCTTCCCTTCCCTCCCTCCCCCTTTCCCCCCCTCCTCTTTCCCCCTTCCCTTCCCTCCCTCTCCTTCCCTCCTCTTTTCTTTTCCCTTCCCCTTCTTCTCTTCTTCTTTCTCTTTCTTCTTCCTTCTCTCTTCCTCCTTCCTCCTCCCCTCTCTTTCTCCTTCTTCCTTCCTCTTCTTCCCTCCTCTTTCCCTCCCTTCCTTTTCCCTCTTCCCTTCTCTTTCCCCCCTCTCTTCTTCCCTCCTTCTCCTTCTTTCTCCTCCTCCTCCTCTTCTTTTTTCTCTTCTCTTTCCCCCCCTTTCCTTCCCTTTTCTTCTCTTCCTCCTCTCCCTCCTTCCTCTTCTTCTTTTTTCTTCTTTTCCTCCTTTTTTTCTTCCTTTCTCCCTTCCTTCCCTTTTCTTCTTCCTCTTTCTTTCCCCCCTCCTTTCCTTCCTTTCTCCTCCTTCTTCTCCCCTTCCCCTCTTCTCTCCTTCTTCTTTTCTCTTTTCTTTTCTCTTTTTCCTTCTCTCTTCTTTCCTCTTCTCCTCTTCTCCTTTCCTTTCCCCCCCTTTCCTCTTCCCTTTCCTCTTCTCCTCTCTCTCCTCCTTCCTTCTTCTTCCCTTTCTTCTCTCCCCCCCCCCCCCTCCTCCCTCCCCTTCCCCTCTCTTCTCTCCCTTCTCCCTTCTCTCCTTCCCCTCTCTTCCTCCTTTCTCCTTTTTCCCTTCCTCCTTCCCCCCTCCTCCTCTCTTCTCTTCTTTCCCTCTCCTCCCTTTCTTTCCCCTTCCCCTCCCTCCCCCCCTCTTCTTTTCTTCTTCCCTTCTTTTTTCCTCCCTTTCTTCCCCCCCCCCCCCCCCCTTCCTCTCTTTTTTTTCCCCCCCCTCCCTTCTCCCTCTTCCTCCTTTTTCTTTTTCTTCCTTCTTTTTCTTCCTTCCCTCCTCTCCTTCCTCTTCCTTTCCTTCCCCTTTTTCCCTTCTCTCTCCCTTTCCTTCTCCTCTTTTTTTCCTTCTTCTCCCTTCCCTCTTCTCCTCCTCTTTCTTCCTCCCCTTCCTCTCCTCCTTTCCTTTTCCCCTTTCCTCCTTCTCTCTTCCCTCCCTTCCTCCCTTCTTTCCTTTTTTCCCCCCTCCCTTCTTCTTCCTTCTCCTCTCTTCCTTTTCTTCCTCCTCTTTTTCTTCTCTCTCCTTTTTCTTCTCTTTTTCCTTCCCCTCCTTTCTTTCCCCTTTCTCTCCTTCTCTTCTTTCTTCTTCTTTCCTTCTCTCTTCTCTCTTTCTCTTTCCTTCTTTCTCCTTTTCCTTCTCCCTTCTTCCCCTTCCTTCTCTCCCTTTCCCTCCTCCTCCCTTCTCCCTCCCTTCCCCCTCTTCCCCTTTTCCCTTCTTTTTCCTCCCCCTTTTCTTTCTTTTTCTTTTTTTTTTTCCTCCCTCTTTCTCCTTTCTTTTTTTTTCTTTTCCCTCCCTCCCTCCTCTCTCTCCTCCTCTCCTCTTTTCCTCTCCTCCCTCTTTCCTCCCCCCCCCTTCTCCTCTCCCTCTCCCTTTTCTTCTCCCTCTTCCCTTTCCTTCCCCCCCTTCCTTCTTTTTTCCCCCTCTTTTTTCCCTCCCCCTCCTCTTCCTTCCTCTCCCTTTCCTCTCTTCCCCCCCTTCTCTCCTCTCCCCTCCTCCCCCCCCTCCCCCCTCTTTCCCTCCCTCCCCCCCTTCTCTCCCCCCCCTTTCTCTTCCTTCTTTTTCTTTCCTTTTCTTTTTTTCTCTTTTCTTCCCTTCTCTTCCCCCCTTCTTCCTCTCCCCTCCTCTTTCTTTTCTTCCTTCTTTTTTTCTTTCTCTTCCTTTTTCTTCCCTCCTTTCTTTCTTCTTTTTTCTTCCTTCCCCCCTCCCTTCTTTTTTTCTTTTTTCTTTCTTTTTCTTTCTTTTCTCTTCCCTCTTCTTCTTTCTTTCTTTTCCCCCCCTCCCCCTCCCCCTTTTCCCCCTCTCCTCCTTCTCCCCCCCCCCCCCCCCCCCCCCCCCTCTTTCCCTTTTTTTTCTCTCTTTCTCTTCCCTCCCTCCTTTCTTCCCCCCCCTTCCCCTCCTCTCCCTCTTTCCCTTCCCCTCCTTTCCCTCCTTCCTCTCCTTCTCTCTCCCTTCCTTTTCCCTTCCTCCTCCCTCCTCTCTCTCTTCCTCCCCCCTCTTTCTCTCCCTTCCTTTCCCCTCTTCTCTCCCCCTTTCTTTCCCTCTCCCCTTCTTTCTTTCTTTCTTCTTTCCTCTTCTCCTTCCCTCTCCTTCCCTTCCCCTCCCCCTTCCCCCTCTCTTCCCTTCTCCCCTTCCCTTTTCTCTCCCTTTCCTTTCTCCCCTCCCCTTCCCTCTCCCTTTTTCCTTCTTTTTTTTCTTTTCCTCCTCCTTTCCCTTTCTTTTTTCCTTTTCCTCTCTCTCTTTTTTCTTTTTTTTTTCTTTTCCTCTTCTTTCCCTTTCCCTTCTTTCTTTCTTTTTCTCCTTTTCTTCCCTCCCTCCTCCTCCTTTTCTTCTCTTCCTCCCCCCCCTTTCTCCTTCCTCCTCTCTTCCTCTTTTTTCCCTTCCCCTTTCTCCCTCCCCTCCCCCCTCCTCTCTCTTCCTTTCCTCTTCTTTTTCCTTCCCCTCCTTCCCTCTCTCTTTTCTTCTCTCCTTCCTCTTCCTTCCCTTTCTTCCTTCTCCTCTCCCTCTCCTCTCCCTCTCTTCCTCTCCCTCTTTCTCTTCTTCTTCTCTCTTTCTCTTCCCTTCCTTCCTCTCCCCTCTCTCTTCTTTTTTTTTTTCTTCTTCTCTTTCTCTCTTTCCTTTTCCCTTCTTCTCTCCTTCTTCTCTCTTTTCCTTCCTCTCTCTCTTCTCTCCTTCTTTTTTCTCCTTCTTCTCTCTTTTCCTCTTTCTTCTTCTTCCTTCTCTCCTCTCTCTCTCCTCTCTCTTCTCTCTCTCCTCCCTTTCCCCTCCCCTCCCCCTTCCTTCTTCTTTTTCTCTTCTTTCTTCTCTTTTTTTTCTTCTTTCTCCCTCCTTTTCCCCTTCTTTCTTCTTCCTTTCCTTCTTTCTCTCCCTCCTCTCTCCTTTTTTCTTTTTCCTTCTTCTCTCTCCTTTCTCCCCTTTTCTTCCCCTTCCTCTTTCCCCTCTTCCTTCTTTCTTCCCTCTTCTCTCCCCTTCTCTCCTCTTTTCCCTCTCCCTCCCTCTTCCCTCCTTTTTTTCTTTTTTCTCTTCCTTTTTCTTTTCCCTCTCTCTTCCTCTTTTTTCTCCTCCTTCCCCCTCTCCTCTTTCTCTCCTTCCTTTCCCCCCTTTCTTCCTTTCTTTTTTTTCCTCTTTCTTTCTCTCTTCTTTCCTCTTTTTTCTTCTTCCTTTTTCTCTTTCCCTTTTCTTTCTTTCTTTCCCTTCCTTCTCTTTCTTCTTTTTTTTCCTTCCCCCCTCCCCTCTTTTCCCCTTCCTTCCTCTCTCCCTTCTTTCCTTCTTCCTTCCTTCTTCTCTCTTTCTCTTCTTCTCCTCCTCTCTCCTCTCTCTCTCCTCTCTCCCCCCTCCTCTCCTCCCTTTCCCCCCCTCCCTCTTCCCCCTTCTTTCCTTCCTCCTCCTCCTTTTTTCTTCTCTTCCTTCCCCTTCCTCTTCCTCTTTTCCTCTCTTCTCTCCCCTCTTCTCTTTTTCTCTTCTCCTCTTTTCTCTCTCTTCTCTTTTTCCTCCTCTCCTTCTTTTTCTCTTTCCTTTCTTTCTCCTCCTCCTCCTCTTTCCCTTCCCTTTCTTCCTTCTTCTTTTCCTTTCTCCTTCCTTCTTCTCTCTTCTCTCCCCCTTCCTCTTCTTCCCCTCCCTCCCTTCCCCTTCCTTTCTTTCCCTTTTCCTCCTCTCCTTCTCCTTCCCCCCTTCCTTTCCCCTTTCTTTCCCCTCCTCCTTCTTCCTTCTCTCTTTTTTTCTCCCCTCCTTTTTTTCTCTTTTTTTTCCCCCTCCCTCCTCTCTCCCTCTCCTTTTCTCCTTCTCTCTTCTTTCTTTCTCTCTCTCTTTCCTTTCCCCTTTCTTCTCCTTTCCTCCTTCCTTTTTTTCTTTCCTTCCTTCTCCTTCTCTTCTTCTTTCCCCCCCTCCTTTCTTTTTTCTTCCTCTCCTTCCTCTCCCTTCTCCTCCCTTTTTTCCTTCTTCCCTTTTTTTTTTTTCCTCCCCTTTTCCTTTTTCCCTTTCCCCTTTCCTTTTCCTTCCTTTTCTTTTCTTTCTCTTCCCTCTTTTCCTTCTTCTCTTTTTTTTCTTCTCCTTCCTCTCTCCTTCCCTCCTTCCTCTTTCCTTCTCCCTCTTTTTCCTCTTTCCTCTTCCTTTTTCCTTTTTCTTCCTTTCTCTTCTTTCTCCTCTCTTCTTTCTCTTTTTCTTTCTTCCTTCTTTTTTCTTCTCCTTCCCCTCTCTCTCTTTTTCTTTTCTTCCTCTTTCCTTTTTTCTTCTTTCCCCTTCTTTCCTCCTTCTCTTCTTCTCCTTTTTCCCCTCTTCTCCTTCCCTTTTTCTCTCTCTTCTTCCTCTTTTTCCCCCTTTCCCTCTTCCCTTCTTTCCCTTTTCTTCCCTTTTTCTCCTTCCTCTTTTCCTTTCTCTTTCCTCCTTTTTCCTTCTTTCTTTTTTCCTTTTTCCTTTCCCTTTCCTCTTCTTCTCTTTCTCCCTTCTTCCTTCTTCCTTCCTCCTTCCTTTTTTTCCTTCCTTCCTCTTCCCTCTTTTTCTCTCTCTTCTCCCTTCCCCCCTCCTTCCCCTTCTTTTTCCTCTTTCTTCTCCCTTCTTCCTCTTCCTTTCTCTCCCTTTCTTCCTCCTTTCTCCCCCTTTCTTTTTTTCTCCTTCCTCTTTCTTTTCCCTTCTCCCTTCTTTTCCTTCTTTCTCTTTCTTCCTCTCTCTTCTTTTTCCTTTTTTTCTCCTCTTTTCCCTCTCCCTTCTCTTCCTTCTCTTCTCTCCCTTTCCTTTTCTCCCTCTCCCTCCTCCTCTCTTCCCTCCTCTCCTTCTCCTTCTCCTCCTTTTCCTCCCCTCCCTTTTTTCTCCTTTCTCCTCCTTCCTTCTTTCCTTCTCTTTCCTTCCTCCTTTTCCCCTTCTTTCTTCTTCCCTTTCCTTTTCTCCTTTCCTCCTCTTCCTCTTCTTCCTCCTTCTTCCCTTTCCTCTTCCCTCCTTCTTCCCTCCTCTCTTTCTTTTTTTCCCCTTCTTTCCCTTCTCCTCTTTTTTCTTCTTCTCCCTTTCTCTTTTTTTCCCCCCCCTTCTCCCTCCTTTCCCCCTTCCTCCTCCTCTCCCTTTCTTTCTCTTCTTCTTTTTCCTCCCTCCCCCCTCCCTTTTCCCTTTTTTTTCTTTTCCCTCCCTCCTTTCCCTCTCTCTTCTTTTCCTTTTTCTTCTCTCTTTCCCTTCCCCTTTCTTTTCCCCCCTTCCTCTCCTTCCTTTCCTCTCCTTCCCCCTCTTCTTCTTCCTTTTTTTTTCTTCCTTTCCTTCTCCCCTTCTTCCCTTCTTTTCCTCCTTTTTTCCCTCCCCTTCCCTTCCCCTCTCCTTTTCCCCCTCCTTTTTTCCCCTCTCTCCTTCTTTCCTTTCTCTTCTTTCTTCCTTTTTTTTCTTTCTTTTCTCTTTCTCCTTCCCTTCTCCCTTTTTCTCTCCCTCCCTCTTCTTTTTCTTTTCCTCCCTTCCTTTTCTTTCTTCCCCTCTTCCTCTCTTTTCTTTCCTCTTTCTCCTCTTCCCTTCCTCCTTCCCTTTTCTTTTCTTTCTCCCCTTTCCCTTCCTTTTTCCTCCCTTCTCTCCCCCCTCTTCCCTTCTCCCTCTTTCCTTCTTCCCTCTCCTCCTCCTCCTCTCCCTTTTTTTCCTCTCTTTCTTTCCTTCCTTTTTCTCCTTTTTTCTTTCCTTCTTCTCCTTCTTCTTTCTCTCCCTTCTTTTTTTTCTCTCTTCTCTTCTCCTCTTCTCCCTTTTCCTCCTCCTTCTCCTTCCCTCCTCTCCCTTCCCTTCTTCCCTTCCTCTTCCTCTTCTCTCCTTCTTTCTTCTCCTTCTCTCTTCTCTTCTCCCCTCCTTCCTTTTCTCTTCTCTTCCTTTCTTTTCCTTCCCTTCCTCTTCTCTCTCTTTCCCTCCTCTTCTTCCCCTCCTCTCTCTCCTCCCTCTTCTCTCTCCTTCCCTCTTCCTCCTTCTTCCCTCTCTTTTCCTTCCTTCTCTCCTTCCTTTCCTTCTCTTTTTCTCTTCCTTCTTTTTTCTCTCTCCCCTTTTTTTTTCCTTCTCCCTTTCCTTCTCTTTCTTTTTTTTTTCTTCTCTCTTTCTTCTTTCTCTCTTCCTTCTCTCCCTTCTTCCCCCCTCTCTTCCTTTTTCTCTCTTCCTCTCTCTTTTCTTCCTTCTTCCTTCCTTTTCCCTCTCTCTCGCTTTTCTTTTCTTCTTTCCTTTTTCTCTTTTCCTTTCTTTCTTTCTTCTCTTCTTTTTCCTTTCTTTTTCCTTTTCTTCCTTCTTTTCTTCTCCCCTCCTCTTCCCTCTTCCTTCCTTTCTCTTTTCTCCTTTTCCCTCCTTTTTTTCTCTTCCTTTCTTCTCTTCTTCTTTTTCCCTTTTCCTTTTTTTCTCTCTTTCTCTTTCTCCTTCTTCCTTCTCCTTTCTTCTCTTCTTTTTTCTTTCCTTCTCTTCTTCTTTCCTTCCTTCTCTTCTTTCTTCCTTTTTCTCTTCTTCCTCTTTCTTTCCTTTTTCTTTCCCTTTTTCTTCTCTTTCTTTTTTTTTCCTCTTTCCTTCTCTTTTTCCTTCCCTTCTCTCTCTTCTTTCCTTCTTCTTTTTCTTTTTTCCTTCTTCTTTCTTTTCTCTTTCTTCTTCCTTCTCCTCCTCTTCTCTTTCTTTCCCCTCCTTTCCTTCTTTCCCTCCTTCTCCCTTCTTTCCTTCTTTCCTTCCCTTTTCTTCTTTCCTTCTTTCTTTTTTCTTTTCTTTCTTCTTCCCTCTTTTTTCCTTCTTTCTTCTTTTTTTTTTCTTTCTCTCCTTTTCTTCCTTTCTTCCTCCTTCTCTCCCCCTCTCCCTTCTTCTTTTTCTTCTTCTCTCTTCCCTTCTCTTTTCTTTTCTTCTTCTTCTCTCCTTTTCTTCTCTTCTTCTCTTCTCCTCTTTTCTTCTTCCTCTCCTCTCCTCCTTTCTTTTTCCTTCTTCTTTTTTCTCCCCTCTCTTTCTCTCCCTTTTCTCCTCTTTTTTCTTCTCCTCTCTTTCTCCTCCTTTTTTTCTCTCCCTCCTCTTTCTCTCCTTCTTCCTTCTCTCTTCTCTCTTTTTCTTCTTCTCTCTTCTCTTCTTTTTTTCTTTTTCTTTTCTCCTTCCTTCTTTTTTCCCCCTCCTCTCCCTCCTCCTCCTCTTTTTCCCTTTCTTCTCTTCTCTTCCTCTTTCTTTTTCCTCTTTTTTTCTTTCTTTCTCTCTCCCTCTTCTTTTCCCTTTTCCCTTCTTCTCTCCTCCTCCTTCTTTTTTCTTCCTTTCCTTCCTTTCTTCCCTTTTTCTTTTTCTTTCTTTTTTTTTTCCCTCTTTTTCTTTTTTCCTTTCCTTTTCTTCTTTTTTCTCCTTTTTCTTTCTCTCTTTCTTTTTTTTTTTTTTTTTCCTCTTCTTTTCTTTTCTTTTTTCCTTTTTTTTTTCCTTTCTTTCTTTCTTTTCTTTTTTTCTTTTTTCTTTTTTTCTCCTCTTTTCTTTTCTTTTCTTCTCTTTTTTTTTCCTTTTTTCTTTTTTTTCTTTCTTTTCTTTCTTTTCTTTTTTTTTTTTTTTTTCTTCTTTTTCTTTTTTTTCTCTTTTTTTTTCTTTCTTTTCTTTTTTTCTTTCTTTCTCCTTTCTTTTCGCTTTCTTTCTTTCTTTCTTCTTTCTTTCTTTCTTTTCTTTCTTTCTTTCTT
>NW_025064873.1:0-39813 GCF_014595645.1 Diaporthe citri
ACTTTTACTTTATTAATATTATTTAAAAACTATTTTACATACTTTGAAAAAAATACTATATATCCTACTTTTTTCTTTCTTATTTATAGAACTTGTTGATTTAATAATTATTTTTATTTGAACTTCAGCTTCCTTTCTTTCCTTGCTCGCTTGTTTCCTCTTCTCTTTCTCTCCCCCCTTCCCTCATTGCGTTATCTCCCTTCTTTATTTTACGTTATAGAATTAATAAAAACCTTGAAAATTTAATAACTCCGGTTAAACAAAAGTTATTTAAAAAGGCTTAACTTTCTTCTTTCATCACCTTATTCACTTTATATACTTAATACGATATCTTATATAATAATAAAAATTTAATTAAAGGTACTTATAATGAAATGCTAGAAGCAAAAATATTAATAATTACTTTTTTAAATAATATCGATACCTCACCTTTTTTTCTTTTTAACCAAGCTCTTTTATTACCAGCTTATTTTTATTTATATGTATAACTCATTAATAATTGTTCCTTTACTTTTTTAACATTAATCCACTCTCTACTCCAGTTTTCTCTTCTTTCCTATTTCTCTCCCTCCCCCTACCCTCCTTTATAACAAATTTCAATTAAAAAATCTATTGAATTTCAGGTAATTTATATGGCTTTCTCTATTCCGCGTTAGGCAAAGACGTCCAGCCTGAAACGTAAAAAAAATTAACATTAATCATATCTACCTTAAATAACGCTCCCTTTCTTTAAAAAGTCAACAACACTTTTTCAAGAATTTAAAACCTTATATTCTCTATTTATTTTATTTTTAAAATCTTATAATTTCATTTTTTTATATACTTTTCCTTTTATTTCTCTCCACCGCTTCCTCACTCTTTTCTTCCTTCCCGCCGTCCCCCTCCCTCCTCCCCTCTTTCTTTCTTTTTTGTCTGCTTCCCCCCCGGTCACTCTCATCTTCGTCTCTCTTTCTTTTCTTCCAATCCCTCGTCCTTCTATCCGAGCTTTTTTCTCCCCCCGCTTCCTTCCCTTTTCTTTTCCTTCCTTTCCCCTTTTCTCTTCTTTCAGCCTCCTCTCTCTCCCTTTCCCTTCCCTTGCCTTTCCCTTTCTTTTCCCCCCTTAACGTCTTTCTCTTCTTCACCTATCCTCTCTCGCCCGTTCTCCTTCATTTATATTTCCCTTCTTTCTCCACTCTTTTCTCTTCTCTTCCCTCTCCTCTCTACTCTCCCGTTTCTTCCCCTTTGTCTCGTCTTCCAGTCTCACTTCTATCTACCGTTCCTTTTCCCTTTTCTTTCCCTCTGTCTTATCACCATCTTTTCTTCTTTCTTCACTCTCCTATCTTCTCGCTACAATTCTCGTCCCTTCTTTCAGTCAATACTTTTCCACCGTTATTCTTCAGTCTCGCTTCCTGTTTTCATCCTCCTCTGTCCTTCCGTCCGCTCGTGTATATTATCTTAGATCCTACTTATTCTTAACGCTTTCCTTTTCTTTCCCTTATCTCTCTATCTTCTTCCTTCCTCCTCCCTCTTCTTCTCCGGGCCTTACTTCTTTCCGCTTCCTCTTACTTCTTCTTCTCTTCTCTCCCGTCCCTCTCGCTTCCCCGCCTTCTCCCTTATACCCTCTCCCTTCTTCTTCTGCCTTCTCCTCCCTCTTCATGCTCCCGCCCTTCTTTCCTTCCATTACTGTAGTTGCGATTTCTGATCGATACGCGCTCCGTTTATTCCTAACGGCTTACTTTCTTAAACTTATATCTGATTAGCTATTCCTCATATAGTATTAATTTTTATACAAGCACAGCTCGCTTAAAATATATATAAATATATAGCTAGCATAGATAGCTTTATATTATTTAAATTTAATTAATTCCCCTATATATCCTTTTTTAAATTATTTATTAATATATTATAATAAGCTTTTGATAATTTTAATTAGATTAAGAATTCTTTAAAGTACTTTTTTAAAAAAAATAATTTAGTATTATATAATTATCTTTTAAATCTTATATCTAAAGCAATAACTAAGTTCATTTTATCTATTTAAGGCGTAATAATATTATACTTAATTACTAGCATAATAATAGCTTTATTATATTTAGCTATGCTTTTTATTAAAAGATACTAAAAAAGCATATAAAGTATAAATAATAATATTTATATAAAAAAAAAATATTTAATAAATTATATAAAAACTTTTTAAGTAAATATAAAAATTAATAAATTAATACTTATTATTAATAATTAAGCTATATATTATAATATTAAATATTATAATTATTAATATAATTACCTTTATATTTATAATAATACTTATAATATTTATCTTAATTATATTATAATTTATAATTATATTATAGCTTATATAATAATTAAAATTACTTTATTTATTAATAAATACTTAATAAACTTAGCTTTATATATATTAATTTACCTTAAATAATAAACTCTTTTTTTTTATAATATTAATTATTTAATTACTTATATAATTATTAAGGCTTAATTTTATTATTATTATTATCTTTATTAAGATTATATTTCTTAATTTATAATAATTAGCTATCTTTATTAAACTTATTTTTACTTTATTAAATATATTATTTATATTAAAATAAGATTTTATATTAAATATATTAAATGCCTTTATATAAATGCTTATTAAAAGTAATAATATAAAGACATTAATGCTTAACAGCTTTGCTAAGGATTTCTTTATAATAATAAAGTCTTTATTAAAACGTTTTTATAATAATTTTATATTAATACTTTATTTTAAGCTTAAAAAAAAGCTTATATTATAATTATTATTAATAATACTTAAATTATTTATTAATTATACCTTTATAATTAATAATAATAACTTATTAATATATTTATTATTATTAAAGCTATTAAATTAACTTATTAACTTAATAAGTATTATAATAAATAATATAATTAAGGTTATAAAAGAAATTATAAAAGTTATTTAAAAGCTTTAAAAGCCTTAAAAATTATATTAAAAGCTATATTAAAAAATAGCTTTATTAAAAACTTTAATTTTAACTTTAATTCTTTAAAATACTTATATTATATAAATTATTTAAAAAGAATTAACTTAATTAAAGCTTAAACTTATTAATATTAATAAGCCTTATAATATTAATAATTATTTACTTTATTAAATAATTTATAAAACTTTATTTAAATTAATAATAACTTTTTATTAATATTATTATTATTAATATTATTACTTTATTTATTAATTATAAGTAAGCTTAATAATAGCTTATTAAAAATAAATAAATTTAATAATAACTTATTAAAAGTAAATAATAGCAGTAATAATAATAATTAACATAATTAAAAAGTATATACTTACTTTATATATAGCTTTATAAGCAAGAATAGCTTTATTATAAGTATTATAACTGCTTAAAATATCTTAGCTAGCAACTCTTAATTAATTCTTAATAATAATAATAATAATAATTATTAAAGCTTTAGCTTAAGTTATTTTTTAAACTTTATTTTTAATTATAATTTAATTTATAAATATAATAATTTTATTAAGGTTATTATAAGCATTAATTAAAGCTTAAAAATTATAAAGAAAAATAAAATATATTATATAATATAAATAAAAAATATGCTTAAGCTATATTATAAGTATAATAAATTATTTTATAATATATATTAAAAATAATAAAAGCTTATTAGTTAATTAAAATAAGTTAAGTAATATAATAAGGTTATTTAAAGAATATATTATTATTAATAAAGTAATAAAGCTTATTTTTAAAAAGCTTAATAAGCTATTTAGCTATATTTAAGGCTAGGGTTTTATAAATAATTTATTATTATATTACCTTTTAATATAACTATATTTTAATAATAATAATTTTAAATAAAATTAAAGCTTAAATATAATAAGCTTTTTAATTATTAATTATATATTTAAAATATTATTAATAATATTAAAATATATTTAAATAAACATTAAAATTAAAAAAGCATTAAATTAATATATTATTATTTAATATATTAATATAAATAATATTTATATAAAAGCATTAAGCCTTAATACTTTTTATATTAATATAAAATTATACTTTATATTTTTATTTATATTTATTATTATATAAAACTTTTATAAAAGGCTTTATAATAATATTAAGTTATATAAATATAAAAATATATAATTACTTTAAGTTAAGCTTATAATAATAAAGATTATATTCCTTTAAATATTAATAAACCTTAAATTTAAGTAAATTAATGCCTTATTTAATAAGTTATAATAATTCTTTATAAATAAATATTTACTTTTATACCTTTATTAAATAATATTAATTATTACTTTTAAGTAATACTTATAATTATTTAATATAATAATAATCTTTATATTAATATTATAAGTTAAAATATAAAAAAAGAATAATATTAACTTTAATTAATAAAGAATTATATTAATATTTTTTATATAAAATTAATACTTTAAGCCTTTATAATTTACTTTTAAAGTATTACTTAAAAATATAAAGAAGTTTAATAATATATAGCTGCTTATTTAAAAATATAATTTTAAAAATATAATTTTTAAGATTATTTTAATAAAAATGCTTAAATAAATAAAGTAATAAATATTTATATATTTTAATTTTATAGTTATATATTTAAATTATTATTAAGTTAACTTTAATATATATAATATAATAAAGAAAGTCCTTAATGCTTATATAAAAAGCTATATTGCTTTATATAAGCTATATTATTTTAAGTATATATTTAATATTAAGGTAAATAACTTATAAATAAGCTTTAATAATTAAAAATATATATAATATCTTTTTTATAATACTTTATTATTAAAGTTAATTTAAAATAAATTATAAATAATATAATAAAGTAATAATTATTATATTTAATAATTTAAGGCTTATAATTCTTATAAAATAATATTTTTTATGCTTAATAAAAATTATTAACTTTTTTAATAAGAAGCTTTTAAGCGCTTAATACTTAATAATAAGATATAAGTAAAGCTTATATAAATATTTATAAATAAATATAATAAGTATAATATAAATATTAACTTAATATTTAATATATAAGAAAAAGTAATAAAAAATTATATATAAATAAGTTATAATTTTTATTATAATTAATTATAATAAATAATAAGAAATTATTATTAATTTATTTATATTTTTATATATTTTTAATAAATATAACCTTAAAAATAGCTTATATTTATTGCTTAATTATTATATATTCTTTAAACTTCTTAATAAGGTAAATATAATAAAGTTATTTAAGGGTATATATATTTTTTTTTATATTATATATATAGCTAATTTTAATAACTTAATTAAAATTAATTATAATTAATATATTATTATTATTAATTAACTTATTATTAAGGTTAAAATATTAAGCTAAGGTTAATAATTTTTAAATAATTTAATTTTTATAATAAAATAATTTTTAATAGCTAAGTTTAACTTTATACTTATAAGCTTATTATTATATAATTACTTATTTTTTATATTATTTTAAAATGCTTTTTTATTTAAAAATTAATAATAAGCTTATAAGCTTAATATTATTAATAAAAGGCTTTAATATATTAACTTTAAATTTAAAGATATTCTTTTTTAATATAATATAATTTACTTTATAAATAAATAAGTAAATTATTTTTATTTATACTTTATTATAAAAATAAATCGCTTTTTTTATTAACTTTAAGCTTATATAATATACCTTAATATATATAATTAAATAAATTTTAAATATAAAATTATAGCTTTTAATATTTATATTTTTAATTATATTTATAATTTATATAATAAAGTAATTTATAATTTATTATAAATTATATTAATAATATTATTTTTTAAAAAAAAATTTTTTAAGTTTTTATTATAAAGCTTAAGTTTATTATTATATTATATAATTATTATATATTATAAATATTAATTAAGTAAATTATTAAATTATTTTAATTAATATAAAAGTTTATTAAAAAATATATTTTTAAGCTATTTAAGCTTAAAAGTTATATATTATATATTATTATATATATTTTTTCTTTAATAATATAAATATTATTTATATTTAAATATATATATATATATTTTTTAAATTAAGCTTAAAGAAATATTTATAAATATAAATATAATTATAATTAACTTTAATTTACCCTTTTTTTTTATTAATAAAATTTATAAAAAAATTATTCTATTTTTTAATTTATATTTATTATTATTATATTTAATAGTTTATATAAATTTTATATAAATATTATATTTAATTAATAAAATATTAACTTTATATATTAATTTTAAAATATAAATTAATAATAATAATAATTTATTATTAAATATTTTTTTAATTTTCTTAATATAATAAGTAATAATAATTATTTATAAATATATATATTAATTATTATATATATATAATGCTTAACTTTAATAAATTTAAGTTTATAAATATATAAAGCTTTATTATTATTAAATTAAAGTTAAAGCAGCTTAAAATCTTTTATATAAAGTAATATATATTTATTATTAAAGATAATTATTTAAGCTGCCTTATAAACCTATTATATTTATTAACTTATAATAATATATATAATTGTATATATTATCTTTATACCTTATAATATATTATAATAATTATAATATTTTATTAATAAATAAGTTAACCTTTTATTTAATATTTAAAATAATATATTATTTATAACTTATATATAAACTTTATTAATTATATTTTTATAAATAAATATATATTTAAAGTTATTATTAAGGCCTTATAATTTAAAATTAAAAATAACTCCCTTTATATATATACTTTAAATACTTTATTTAACTTAAATATTATTTTAATAACTAACTTTAATATAATTACTAATTTATAATATTAATTATATATAGCCTTTTTTTTATAAAATATATTTATAAGCCTTTATACTTACTACTTAATAAAAAATATAAATATTACTTTTTTATATATATAAATATTTTCTTTATTTTAGCTAAAAAAAGGCTATAATAACCTTATAACTTTAAAACCGTTTTAAATAAATTAATTAATTTTAAAGCTAGCAAAATATATTTATTAATAATAGCTTTAATATTAAGCATTTTAAATAATTATATTATAATAAGTTTAAGCTTAACTTAATACTTATATATTTACTTATGCTTTTAATAACTATATTAATTTATATAATAACTTATAAAGATTATAATAAATAAGTAAAATAATAAACTCTTCTGTTTAAATATAAAGTTGCTTTAATGCTTAAATAAATAGCTTAATATTAACTATTATATTATTATTAAGCAAAGCTTTATTATATATAAATGCTTTTAATTATTTATTATATAAAGCTAATTTCCTTATTATTATTATTATAAATATTATAATTTTAAGATAAAGATTATAAGAAATAAAAATATTATTATATTATGCTTATTAATTAATAATTAATTGCTTTTAAATTATTTATTTATAAATAATAATTACTTAATATTATATTTATATAATAAACTAGCCTTTTAACCTTATATTAATTCTTTATATTAAGCTTAATATTTTATAATATCAAAAAAAGGGTTAATAATAATAAAGGTATTGCTTATTAAGTAAAAATAAGCCCTTATAGCTTAATCTTAGCTTTATATATATAGCTCTTAATGCTTATAAGTAATATATGCATTATTATTTAAAGCTAATAATAATAAATAAAATTAATAATAAATTAAATTAAAAGCTTTTTTTATAATAAAGGTATATAATAAGCTAAATAACCTTTTATAAAAAATAAAAAAGAAAAAGTATATATATATTTAAATTTTATGCTTTAATAATTCTTTATAATTCTTATTATAATATAATTAAGCTAAGCATTATTTAAATTTTTAAAGTAAACCTTAATAAAAATTATAAAAAAAAATGCTATTTTTAAGCGCTTATATATTATCTTTAAACGTTAAATATAACTCTTAATATTATAATTATATAATTAATAGCTAATTTAACTTATAATTATTTATAATTAAGGATAATTATAAGGTTCTTTATAATTAAAAATATAAGGCAAGCCTTATAGCCCCTTATAAAAAAAAATAATTTTAAAGCTATAATTTTAACTTATTAATATTATAATATATTAATTAAGGTAATATTTAAATAAAGGAATAAATAAAGCATACTTAATAAATATATAATTATTATATTTATCTTTTATTTTTTTATTAATATATTTATTTAAAGGCAAGGCCAATTAAAATATTAAATATTAATAAAGTAACTTATTATATTATACCTTATAATTATTAAATAGCTATATTATATATACTTTAAAAAGCAATAAGTTTTAGCCATTAATTAAATTAAAGCAATTAATTAATTATCTTTTTATATATTTTTAATAATTACCTTATATTAATAATATATTATAATAAGCTTTAATGTTAAAATAAGTTAGCTACACTAGATTTATCTATTTATTTATATAAGTAAATTTAAAAAAAGCATTATTTAATAGCTTTATAATTATATATTTATAAAAATATAATATATAAAATATGCTTTATTATAAATCTTTTTTATTATTATATTAACCTTAGCTTTAATAATTAATTAAATAAACCTTATAATTATTATAATATTAATATAATAATAAGCCATTAGCTTTATAATGATTTAAATTAAGCTTTTTAATTCCTATTCCTTATATATCTTATAATATTATTTTACTGGAATAATATATTATAAGGGGCTTTATTATTTAATTAAGTATATTAAAAAATTATTTAGTTAAATAAGAATTTAAAAATTAACTTATTATTATGATATAACTTATTTTTAATAATATATATAATTAATTATTTTATTATACTTAAAGTAAAGTTACTTAAAACTTATAAAAAAGTTTATTATAAACTTTTTGCTAAGGTTAAACTTACCTTAAACTTTTTATATATTATTAGCTATAACATTACTAGCTTTTTATTATATAAAAATAAAATATATATTATTTATAAAAGTGCATTTTAAGGCTTTTAAATAATATATATTTAATAGTAATCAAATGCATTTATAATATAAATTAAATTATTTAATATAAAAGATTCCTTAAATATAAAAAAAAAGTACCTTAAATATTAATAAAACTTACTTTTAAAACTTTAAATTATAAAATATATTACTTATTATTACGCTCTTTATATAATATATATATAAATAATATCTATATTTTTAATATTTTATATGTTCAGCTATTAAAATAATATATATATATAATACTTATAAGTAGTATAATAAATATAATAAAAAAAAGTGTATATTAAGTTAATTTTTAAATTAAAAATATAAATATTTATATTAATAATTATATTACTTTGTTTTTTAATTAATTATAAACTTTTTTTTTAAACTTTCTTATACCTTAATTAATATATTATAAATTATATTAAGTAATAACCTTATTTTAAGCGTTTTAAATAATATATTTTTTATTATAATTAATTAATAGCTATAATAAAAATAAATTTTAAATTTTTAATTTATAAAAATTACCTTAAACTTTTTAACTTATTTTAATATAAGGATACTTAATAAATATCTAAGCCTTAATATAAAAATAATATTATTTAAAAGCATAGCCATTATAATTATTAATAATATATATTATATATTATATTCTTTTAATATTAAGCTAAACTTACACTTAAACTTTTAATATTTTTAATTATAAACTTATTATAATTATAATAAAAAGTTTTTAAATATAAATTATGTATATCTTTAAATAAAAGTATTAAATAATTATATATTATATTATACTTAATTATATAATTTATTAAGATATGCAGTTAAGTTTAAAAGATTATATAAAACTTACCTTAAATTTATTAAAGGCTATAATCTTTATGTTATAATAAAAATTATAATTCATATAATAAGAAAATAACCTTAAACTTTTCCTTATAATTTAAATTATATTATATTTTTATATGTATAATATATATATTTAAGTAAAAATAAATAGTTTATTTTTTGTAATATATATAGCTATATAGCTAAAAAGTAGCTTAAAATCTATTTTTAACCTTAAACTCTTAATTTAAAATAGATATAACTAATTATCAGTTAACTTACGCATTATTTTTTAATTATAAAACTGTTCTAAAAACGGATTATTTTTAGTAATATTTAAATAATATATATATTGAGGCTAATTTAATTTTTATCTTTACTATTAAATATTCAAAATTTAAATGTTTATCTCTTATTTTTATTACCTTAATTTTAATTATTTTATTACTTATTTATAATATTTTTTGTTTTATATAAAACTTCCTTTTAAAAGACCATTTTTAACTCTAAAAAAGGGTATTATATGTATTTTTGTTTAAATTCAAAAATTACAACTTAAACTTATTACACTATTTTTTTTATATACAATTATAAGTTATTTATAAATTATTTAATATATTTAAATAAAAGTTATTAATAATATATATTATATTATATTAATTAATATATTATTTTTTATTCCTTTTAAGTTTAAAAGATCAATATATAAAACTTTATTTAAACTTTTTTAAAGGCTATAATTTTATCTTATAATAAAAATTAAAATCCTATATAAGAAAATAACCTTAATATTTTCCTAATAGTTATATTAAAACTTATTATAAAAATATATAAAACTTATAAATATTTATAAATAAAAGTAAAAAAACGGCTATTTAATAATATACTTTTTTAGCTTTATATATATTATTATATAAAATAAATTAAAAAGATTTAAGTTAAAATTAAATTTAAAAATATAAATTAATTTTAAAAAAACAAACGAAAATAATAAAATTTTTTAAACTTCCAAAATAAAAGTCTTTTAAAATATTAACTATAAAAAAAAAAAAATAATAAATATAAATATAAAGATTATTAAAGTAAATTAGCTAAGCTTTTTAATAATATATATATTTATAATAATAACTTTATAAATTATAAAATAAAAATTCTATTTAATAAAATTTAAAAGTAACCTTAAACTTTTTAATTTATATTTAACTATAATATAAATTTAAGAATTTAAATAAATAAAGCTATATATTATTTTAAAAAGCTTATTTAAGGTTATTAAATAATATATAATACTTATTATATATTTATTATTTTACTTAAACTTACCTTAAACTTTTTATATTTCTTATTATAATGCTTATTATAAATATAAGAAAAATTTATATTATAATATATTTAATAAAGTAAGCAAAAGCTTTTAAATAATATATTTTATATATAATAAATTAATATAATAAATAAATACTTAATTAAAAGCATAGCATATTAAAATTTTTATATATAAGTTTTATTTTAAAAAGTTACTTTAAACTTTTTTAAAAACTTACTTTAAACTTATTTTAAACTTATCTTAATATTAAATATATATTTTATTATAACACTCTTATTTATTATTTAATATAAATAAAATATATATTATTTAATAAAGCTTATTAAAAGCATTTAAATAATATATATTATATATAAAATAAGCTGTAATATATAATAAAGAAATTTTTTATTATAAATATAAATGTTAAATTTAAAAAACTTATCTTAAACTTTTTTTAAACTTACTTTAGCCCTTTATATAAAAATAAGCTTATAACTTATTATAAGTATTTTAACTTAAAAAAAAACATATTATTATATTTATTTTATTATAAGTTATTTAATAATATATAGCTTATAAAGTATATAAAAGGAATTACTTTAACATTTAATATAAATCCTTGCTTATATTTATATAAAGTAATTATATATAAAATAAAAACTATATTATTAAAAAAAGCTTATTAAGGCATATATTTTAATCTTAAGCATATTCCTTATAGCTTAAATAATAATTATTAATTATATAATAAGCATTATTAATTATAATAATAAAATAATATAATAATTAAATTAATATAAAAGCCCTTATATATTAATTAAGCTATTTTCTTAAAGTTAAATTTTATTAAAGGTAATATAATATATGTATATTAAAAAATAAATTTAATAGCTATAAATTAATTTTTTAAAATTATTATATAAATAAATTTTTTAATATATATATTTTTATATTAAAGCCCCTTATAATATATTAATAAGTAAGATAATATTAAATAATATATAAAAAGGAAAAAAAAAAAAATAATAAAAAAAAAAAAAGTTATAATAAATATAACTTAATAAGTTTTTAATAAGTATAATAATAAGCTATTATTAATTACTTATTAAAAAGGTACTTAATAATACTTAATATTAAATTTTTTAATAAAGTTTCTTTAATATATATATATTAAGAAATAAATTTAATAATTATAAGTTAATTTTTTTAATTTCTTATATAAATAAATTTTTTAGCATAATTAAAATTATATTAAAGGCCCTTATAATATATTATAAAGTAATATAATATTAAAAGAATTATAAAAGGGTATAAAAGAATTAATAAATTAGCAAGGCTTGCCTTTTTTCTTAGCAATCTTATGCCTTATAAATACTTAAAGGGAGCTATTTAGCTTATTAAGCACCTTATTTTTAAGCATAAGCTTTTATATAAAAAGGTAAATTATTTCTTTGCTTTATTAATAATTATTAAGTTTAATTTACCTTAATATAATAAATCTTATAGCTCTTATAATTCTTTATAAAAAATATAAAGTAATTAATTTAAGTTAACCTTTTTCCTTATAAATAAAGTTATATATATAAGTATATAATAATAAAGATTTTTAAGTAATTTACTTAATATTATAATTAATAATAAGTTGGGAATAATAAAAGCTTTTAATAGTTATTTAAAATAAATTAAAAAAAAAAAAAATATAGTTAAAATATATAGCTTTTAAGTTATAATAATTAATATAGGTTTTATATCTTATATAATTCTTATTATATAGTTTTTTAAATAGCTTAATAAGCTTAATAGCCTTAATTATAAGGGATTTATAACTTAAATTAAACCTTATTATTAATAAAAGTACTTTAATATAATTATTAATAATTTACTTAAAGGCATTAATAGCTTTTATTATTTAATGTTAAAAAATAAGCTTTATAAATAATTAGCTATTAATTAAGCTTAAAATTAAGTAATAAAAAATCTTATTCCCTTAGTAAATATTAAATAATTATAGCTTTAAAGAATAATTTTCTTTTAAGGTATTTAAGCAATACCTTATTATTAGCCTTATTAATAATATTTATACTTAATTAATAATGCTTTAAGGAATTTAAAAGAAAATAGTAAAAGCTAGCTATATTTCTTATAACTATATTATAAAGATTACTCTTAATATAATAATAATAAAAATTTTTCTTATTAAGCAATTAATAATAAGCATTATAAAGAACCCTTATTAATATTTATAATAATTACTTAATTAATTTTATTAATAATTATATACTTATTTAAAAGATTAAGCTATATAAGTATAAATTTAAGTATATAAATAATAAAATTATAAATAACTTATTAAATTAATTATTATATATTTAATAATACTTATTATATAAATAATTATAATAATTTTAAAATTAATATATGCTTAAAATCTTAACTTTAAAAGGGGTATATTTATTAAATTAAAAATTAATGCCCTTTAAGGCTTATTAATAATTTATAATAACTTTTTAAATTATATAGCCTTATATTAATAATAATTTATTTAAATTTCTACCTTATTAACTTTTAATAATTAAGTTTTAATTAGCTATAATTATAATAAATAATAAAGAGTTAAGGCTTAACCTTAAAAAAAAGCTTAAGAAATAATTATTATATTTAAGAAAGATAATAAGTATATAAATTACTTAATCTTAACTTAAAAAGGTAATAATAATAAATATTAATATAAGGCTTTTTAAGTTTTATAATTAAAATAAGTATAATTTAAATTCTTTAATAAAGAATAATTAAAGGGTAAGTTTAATATTAATAGCTATAATAATTTTAGCTTTAATAATATATATTAAAGTTATTATAATTAAAAAGCTTATAATTAAACCTTAGGCTTAATTAGCTAATTTACCTTATTATATATATTAATTTAGCTAAGCTTTTCCCCTTTAAAAAGCTATATACCCTTTATTAAGTATATTAAAAAATTAAAACTTTTATTATAAAAAAATTAAAGTATTTAAAGCAAGCATATATTTAAATATATTAGCATAAAATAATAAAATAAAATATTATAATTTTATTTTATTAATTTTTAAAATTATTATAATAATTAATAAAAATAATTAAAAGTATTAATATTTAATTATTAAAAGTAAAATTCTTAAATTAATTAAAAATTAATTATTATAAAAGTATTTACTAAGGATATTTTTATTAATTAAAATAAAAGTTAAGGGATTAAAAATAATTAAATATTATTATAATCTTAATTATAAATTATATTAATTAAGAATTAAGTAATATTATTTCTTAATTTACTTAGCACTTTATATAAAAGTAAAGTTTTTAAGTTTTAAGAGGAATATAATTATAAGGCTAAAATTTAAAGAAATTAATAAAAGAGTATTATAAAAGGTAAAACTTATAACTTAATTTAACTTAATATAAGGAAACTTATTAAGTTTAAATATAATTAAAATTAATAAATTAAAAGCTCTTTTTTAATTTTATAAGTAATAATGCATAGCTATTTTTTAATTAATAAAGTAATTTATTTACTTAATTATAATAATAAATAAAACCTTAATTTATTAAATAACTTATATTATTTAAGTAATATGCTAGCTTTTTAAAGAAATTATTAATTTAAGCTAATAAAAGTTTAAGATAATAATAAGTTTATAATGCCCTTAAATATTTTAAGCTATATATATATATTATATTAATAAAGCTAGTAAGTTCTTTCTTAATTAAAAGGTTTAAGTAATTTTTATAAAACTTTATTATATTAAGAATAAAGCATTATAATTATTACTTTTTAATAAGAAATCCTTAATAAGCATAAGTTATTAGCTTATATTAATTATATCCTTATCTTTTATATATATTGCTTATTATTATTATTAATTAAATAATTTAATAAGGCTTTTAAATTAGCTTAAGAAAGTTAGTAATAATTATTTAAGGCTAAAAAATAATATAAATATTTAATTAAAAGCATAATATATTAAAATTTTTATATATAAGTTTTACTTAAGAAAGTTACTTTAAACTTTTTTAAAGACTTACTTTAAACTTACTTTAAACTTACCTTAACGTTAAATATATATTTTATTATAATACTTTTATTTATTATTTAATATAAATAAAGTATATATTATTTAATAAAGCTTATTAAGGGTATTTAAATAATATATATTATATAAATAAGTTATAATATAAGTAAAGAAATCTTATTATAAATATAAAATTAAATTTAAGGACTTATTTTAAACTTTTTTTAAATTTATTTTAACCCTTTATATAAAAATAAGCTTATAGCTTATTATAAGTATTTTAGCTTAAAGAAAATATATTATTATATTTATTTTATTATAAGTTATTTAGCAATATATATTTTATAAATTATATAAAAGGAATTACCTTAATATTTAATATAAATCCTTATTTATATTTATATAAAGTAATTATATATAAATAAAAACTATATTATTAAAAAAAAGCTTATTAAAGCATATACTTTAATTTTAAGTATATTTCTTATAGCTTAAGTAATAATTATTAATTATATAATAAGCATTATTATTATAATAATAAAATGATATAATAATTAAATTAATGTAAAAGCTTTTATATATTAATTAAGCTATTTCTTTAAAGTTAAATTTTATTAAAGGCGGCATAATATATATATATTAAGAAATAAATTTAATGGCTATAAGTTAATTTTTTAAAATCGCTTATAAATAAATTTTTTAATATATATATTTTTATATTAAAAACTTTTTATAATATATTAATAAGTAAGATAATATTAAAGGGTATATAAAAAGAAAAAAAAAAAAAAATAAGTAAAAAAAAAAAGTTATAATAAATATAACTTAATAAGTTTTTAATAAGTATAATAATAACTTGTTATTAATTGCTTATTAAAGGGTACTTAATAATGCTTAATATTAAATTTTTTAATAAAGTTTTTTTAATATATATATATTAAAAAATAAGTTTAATGGCTATAAGTTAATTTTTTTAATTCTTTATATAAATAAATTTTTTAATATAATTAAAATTATATTAAAGGCCTTTATAATATATTATAAGGTAATATAATATTAAAAGAATTATAAAAAGATATAAAAAAATTAATAAGTTAATAAAGCTTGCTTTCTTTTTTAATAACTTTATGCCTTATAAATATTTAAAAAGAGCTATTTAACTTATTAAGCATTTTATTTTTAAGCATAAGCCTTTATATAAAAAGGTAAATTATTTCCTTGCTTTATTAATAGCTATTAAGCTTAATTTATTTTAATATAATAAATTTTATAATTCTTATAATTCCTTATAAAAGGTATAAAGTAATTAATTTAAGCCGGCCTTTTTTTTTATAAGTAAGGTTATATATATAAATATATAATAATAAAGGTTTTTAAGTAATTTATTTAATATTATAATTAATAATAAGTTAAAATAGTAAAGCTTTTAATAATTATTTAAAATAAATTAAAAAAAAAAAAAATATAATTAAAATGCATAATTCTTAAGTTATAATAGTTAATATAAGTTTTATATTTTATATAATTTTTATTATATAATTTTTTTAAATAGCTTAATAAGCTTAATAGCCTTAATTATAAGAAATTTATAGCTTAAATTAAACCTTATTATTAATAAAAATATTTTAATATAATTATTAATAATTTACTTAAAAGCATTAATAACTTTTATTACTTAATATTAAAAAATAAGCTTTATAAATAATTAATTATTAATTAAACTTAAAATTAAGTAATAAAAAAATCTTACCCCTTTAATAAATATTAAATAGCTATAACCTTAAGGAACGGTTTTTTTTTTAAAGCGCTTAAGTAATACTTTATTATTAGCCTTGTTAATAATACTTATGCTTAATTAATAGCGTTTTTAAAAAACTTAAAAAAGAATAATAAAAGTTAACTATATTTCTTATAGCTATATTATAAAGGCTGCTCTTAATATAATAATAATAAAAATGTTTTTATTAAGTAATTAATAATAAACATTATAAGGACCCTTTATTAATATTTATATTAATTATTTAATTAATTTTATTAATAATTATATATTTATTTAAAAAATTAAGTTATATAAGTATAAGTTTAAATATATAAATAGTAAAATTATAAATAACTTATTAAATTAATTATTATATATTTAATAATACTTATTATATAAATATTTATAGTAATTTTAAAATTAATATATATTTAAAATTTTAACTTTAAAAGAAATATATTTATTAAATTAAAAATTAATACCCTTTAAGGCTTATTAATAATTTATAATAACTTTTTAAATTATATAACCTTATATTAATAATAATATATTTAAATTTCTGCTTTATTAACTTTTAATAATTAAGTTTTAGCTAATTATAATTATAATAAATAATAAAAGATTAAAGCTTAACTTTAAAAAAAAAGCTTAAGAAATAGTTATTATATTTAAGAAAAATAATAAGTATATAAATTACTTAATCTTAACTTAAAAAGATAATAATAATAAATATTAATATAAGGCTTTTTTAAGTTTTATAATTAAAATAAGTATAATTTAAATTCTTTAATAAAGAATAATTAAAGGGTAAGTTTAATATTAATAGCTATAATAATTTTAGCTTTAATAATATATATTAAAGTTATTATAATTAAAAAGCTTATAATTAAACCTTAAGCTTAATTAGCTAATTTACCTTATTATATATATATAATTTAATTAAGCCTTTTCTTTTAAAAAGCTATATATTTTTATTAAATATATTAAGGAATTAAAATTTTTATTATAAAAAAATTAAAATATTTAAAGTAAGTATATATTTAAATATATTAATATAAAATAATAAAATAAAATATTATAATTTTATTTTATTAATTTTTTAAAATCGCTATAATAATTAATAAGGATAATTAAAGGTATTAATATTTAATTATTAAAGGTAAAATTTTTAAATTAATTAAAGATTAATTATTATAAAAATATTTATTAAAAATATTTTTATTAATTAAAAATAAAAATTAAGAAATTAAAAATAATTAAATATTATTATAATTTTAATTATAAATTATATTAATTAAAGATTAAATAATATTATTAATTAACTTACTTAATACTTTATATAAAAGTAAATTTTTAAGTTTTAAGAAAAGTATAATTATAAAGTTAAAACTTAAAAAATTTATAAAAGGGCATTATAAGGAATAAAGCTTATAGTTTAATTTACTTAATATAAAGAAAACTTATTAAATTTAAATATAATTAAAATTAATAAATTAAAAGCTTTTTTTTAATTTTATAAATAATAATATATAGCTATTCTTAATTAATAAAGTAATTTATTTACTTAATTATAATAATAAATAAAATCTTAATTTATTAAATAACTTATATTACTTAAATAATATATTAGCTTTTTAAAAAGATTATTAATTTAAGTTAAAAGAAAGTTTAAAATAATAATAAGTTAATTATATTTATAAGCTTATAAAAGTATAAATTTATTAAATATTATTAATTTATATTAAATTTATAAGAAAATCCTTTATATTAAATAAATTAATTATTTTTAATTTATTAAAAGTAATTTAATATTAAGCAATATTATTTAATATAAAGAATATTTTTAATAATTATAATTAATATTATTAATATTAATTAATTTAAGTTAATTTTATAATAAGCTTAAGTAATATTAAGTTATTATAATATATATAAAGAAGTAAGTTTAAGTTATAAATATAAGTTTAATACTTAAGCTTAAGATATATATTAATTCCTTAAAATAATAAATTAAGTTATAAAAAAATAAGCTTAATAATTAAAGCTTTATAAGGTTAAATAATAATTAATATTATATTATATAATGTATTATTTACTTAGCTAATAAGGTTTTTATAAGCTTAAATTATTTAATTTATTAACTTAAAAGAAATATTTATTTCTTTTATTCCTTTTTTTTTATATTAAGAAATAATTTAAATGCTTAAGAATTAAAAATATTATAATATCCTTAAATATTTTAAGTTATATATATATTATATTAATAAAGTTAATAAGTTTCTTTTTAACTAAAAAGCTTAAATAATTTTATAAAACTTTATTATATTAAGAATAAAGCATTATAATTATTACTTTTTAATAAGAAATTCTTAATAAGCATAAGTTATTAGCTTATATTAATTATATTTCTACTCTTTATATATATTACTTATTATTATTATTAATTAAATAATTTAATAAGGCTTTTAAATTAATTTAAAAAGGTTAATAATAATTATTTAAGGTTAAAAAGTTATTTAAATTTAATTATTTAAAGAAAATAAAAATTATAATAAAGTTTTTATTAATAAATTAATAAAGAGATTATTATTAAAATATATTTTAAGCATACTTAAAAACTTTTTATAAATTTATACTTTATTATTACCTTAATGCAAGCTAGCCCCTTTAAAGGCTTTTTAAAAATAAAAAGCAAGCTTATTAATAATTAAATTAATTTTTATTTTTATATTAAAACTTTAAAGATAAATAATAAATAAATTAAAACTTTTAATAATAAATTTCTTAAATTTAATATTAATAAAGAATATAATAAAATATAATAAATAATATAAATTATAAAATTTAATAAATTATTTAATTTTAAAATATATATTATATTCTTTAATATTTTAAAAGATATGCTTATTTAAGCATTATTTTAACTTTTAAACTTAACTTAATAATAAAGTATTGCTTTTTTTATAAAAATAGGCCTTAAAATTTAATAATAAACTTATTAAAATCTTAAGCATAATAATTAAATCCTTATTTTAAAAGGCCTTAGTAATACCTTATTATTAAATTTTTAACTTTTAAAAATTTAACCTTAAATTAAGTAAAAAAATATTTATTAAATTTAAGTATATTAATAAATAAAGAAAAAGAAATTAATAAAAATTGCCTTAATAATAATAAATAAAATAATAATAACTTAAATTTAAAATTTAGCTTAAGCTTAAGTTATAATTTATAAAAAATACTTTTAATATAATGCTTTTTAAGTTTCTTAAAATAAAATATTATAAAAATTAAAAGCTTTATATAATTAAATATTAAGCTTATATAAAGCTTTTTTAATAAGTTAAATAATTTAAAAATATTATTTTAAAAAAAAATAAATTTCTTTTAAAGCTAAATATTAATTAAAGATTAATAATATATAAGTAAAATAATTAAAAATAAAAAGCACTTTAAAAAAGGGGTTAAATAATATATAAAATTATTAAAAGGAAAATATTTATAATTAAATTTAAGTTAAGCAGCTTATTAAAAGTTTTCTTTTATATATTTTATTTAATATAAGTTAGCATTAATTTTTATAAAGGAATAAAATTATTAAAAATATAGCACTTTTTAAGGTATATTATAGCTTAATAAATAATATCTTTATAAAAATTAAGGTTTGCGCTTTATAAGAATATTAATATAATAATTATTAATAACTTATTTTAAAATATAAATTAAAAAGTTATTTATTAAAATAAGTATTTAAATATAAAATTTATATATATAATAAAAGTAAATATAAATAAAAGCTTTAATATATTATTAATTAATTTTAATATTTTTAAAAGGATTTAAGTAAAAGTTTTAATAAATAAATTTAAAAGATAATAAATTATGCTTATATAAAGTAAAATTAAAGGAAACTTTAATAAAGGCTTATAATAATTTTAATATATAAATTAATTATTAAATATAAATATAAAAATAAAAAATTAATTAAATTATTTAATAATTAATTATTATTAAAGTTTTTCTTAAAATAATAATATTAATTTTTAATTTTATAAGGTAAAATAAATAATTAAGGATTTAAAAGCTATATATTATTTTTATTTATTTTTAAACTTTAAATATATAAAAAGCCCTTATTATTTAATTAAATATAAGTATTTAAATATATTAATATTAATAAGTTATTTTTAATAAGTAAAATTAATAATATAAGATAAATTAAATATAAGATTAAGATATTAAAGTATATGCTTATTAAATATTATAAAAGGCATTAATATATTTTAATAATAAAATAATAGCTATAAAAGTTAAATTTATTAAGAATTATATAATAACTTATTTATTAAATATATTAGCTTTAAAAATAAATAACGCTTAAATATATTACTTATACCTTACCTTTAAAATAAAAATAATATCTTAAGAAATAAATAATTATAAGGATTAATAAAAAAAGCTTAAGATATAAGCTTAAGTTAAATAGCCTTTAATATAAATTTTAATAATAATAATAAATATTTTAATAAAAACTTAAAGAATTAAAGTAAGAAAAAGTTTTATATAAATAATAATTAAATATAAGTTAATTAATTTTAAGTTATAAAAAAACTTTATTTTAAAGTATATATTTATATATTTTTTAATAAAAAGAAAGTAAGTTAATATTTTTATATTTAAATATAAGTTTTTATATAATAATATAATTAAAAAAAAAATAATAATAAAAGCCTTAAATAAAATTATCTTTTCTTTTTAATAGCTTATTATCTTAAAAATAATTTATTTAAAGATAAAGTTTAATAGCTAAAAAAGCTTAGCATTTTTATTAAATTTAATATACTTTTAATATTTTTTAAAAAATTTTTTAAAGGGAATAATTTTTATATTAAATATATTTTATAATTATAATAAATTTTTAAAGTAAATAACCTTTAATTAATAAAATAATATAAATAAAAAAAAGTTAATAAAATAAATTTATAACTTTAAGAAAAAAAATTAGCTTTAAAGGTTAAGTATATTAAGCTTTAAATAAATGCTTTAAAAATAAATTAATATTAATTAAATAATTAATTAAAGCTTTTTAATATTTAATAATAAATACCCTTAATAAGCTTTAATTATTTAATATATAATTAATAATTAACTTAAAATTAATATAAATAAGGAGAATTTAATTATTTAATTAAAATATAATATTATAATAATTAAAAAGTAATATTAATATAATATATAATTTTTATTTAATGCTTTAAATATTAAAGTAAAGAAATTTAATTAAGCATAAATAAATAATAAAAGTAATTATAACTTTTTTAAGATAATTAAATGCCTTATTATTTAATTAATAATATATATAAATAAATTAATAAAATTCTTATTATTTTTATTTATTATTTAATAAAATTATAATTAAGAAAATAAGCTTAATAAAATTAATAAGAAAAGAAAACCTTATTAAACTTAACTTTAATTTAATATTATAAAAAGATATAAAAAATATAAAATAAATAAAAGCTTTAATATTAATAAAATATTATTACTTTTTATTTTTTTTTATTTATTTAATAAAGTAAAGTTAAACTTATATTTAACTTTTTAAATTAATATTCTTTATAAGTAAACTTAAGCTAAAGATATTATTAAGTAAGGAATTTAATTAAGATAATATATTTATTAAATTATAATATAAATATTTTAAAAAAGGCTTATAAAAAATAAAAACTTTTAATAAAATAAAAGGGTAAAAGTTCTTTTAATTTTAATTTTTAATATAAATATAAATTATAAAAATATAGCTTATTAATTTTTTAATTTCTTAAAGTTTAAAGTTAAAGGTATTAAAAAAGTTACTTTATAATAACTTTTAATAATAAGCTTAAAGTATTTTATTAATTAACTTACTTTGCTTTTAATTATTATTAAAAGTAATTATTAATAATATTATTAAATTATAAAAAAGCTTTTAAAACTTAAGATATTATAATTTATTAAAAGGTAAGGCATTAATATTAAAATAATAATTTTAAAAATAATAAAAAATTTTAAAATTAAGTTATTTATAATTAAGTTTTAAAGAGCTTTAGCTAAGGCTTTATAAATATAATTTATTAATTAAATAATAATAAGCTTTATTATAAAATAAAGCTTAAAATATAATTAATTTTATTAAAAATAATACTTAAAAATAAAGGGCTAAGTAAAGCCTTTAAGCCTTAAAATATAAGCTAAATTTAATTATAACTTTAATATTAATTAAATTAATTTATTAAAATTTATATATTATAAAGATAATTAGCTTATAATAATTAAGCATTTATAATAATATTACTTTTTAATCCTTTAATATTAGCTTTTCTTATTATATTAAAGTAAAATTTAATAAATATTAAATTATTTACTTATTAAATAAAAAGTATTACTTATTAATAAGAAAAGTTAATAATAATAGTTAATTAATATAGCATTAAGTTATAAATATATTATATAATAATATAACTTAAATTTAAGAAAGGTTATAAAATATTAATTTTAAGTAAAATTATAATAAAGTAATTTTTTATAGCTTATATAAAGCATAATAAAAATATAAATAATATTAATATTTAATTAAGTTACTTAAAAAATATATTAAATTTTTAAGAAATTAAGCTTAATTAAGAAATGCTTATAATATAAATTAATTAAGGGGTAATTAAGTTAAAAAAAAAAATATAAAAATAATATTTTTAATAATACTTAATAAATAATTATATATAATAATTACTTAATTATTATTTTAAGTTATAAATTAAATAAAGAATATAAATTAAGTTTAAATTATATAAAATAAATTAATTTTATTTTATTAATAACTTTATTATAATAATAATTAACTTAAATATAAAAGGAATTATTAATTTAAATAATTAATTTTTATAATTATTTAATTAAGTAATATTATAATATTATTATTTATTAAATAATAATTAAATATCTTTAAGTTAAAATTTATATTAAAATATAATAATATTTTTTTATATATTATAAATAAATAAAAATAAGCTTTAACTTTATATCTTAATAAGTAATTCTTTTTATAACCTTAAAAATAATTATAAATAATTTATATATTATAATTTAAATATATATAAAGTTAAATTCTTTATAAATAACTTAATTATATAAAATAATTTTATAAATAATAAAATAACCTTATTATTATAATTTATTAAAAGTAAGCTATTATTTATTTAAATTTTTTATTAATATAATATAAATTATAATAAAGAAAATTCTTTATTTTTTTTTTTTTTTTTTTTTTTATTTTTTTTTTTTTTCCTTATATTTAAATTTAAGATAAGTTTTATATAAGCTTATTTTAATTTATATATTAATATTATAAGTAAGGTTTAAAATAACTTTTATATATATAAATATATATTTAAAATAATTAAATCTTAAAGTATTATATTTTCTTTTATTTTTTTATATTAAATAAATAATAAAAGTTTCTTTTTTTTTATTATAATCCTTAATTATAATAATATATCTTTTTATTACTTTTTTTATTAATTATTAATCTTTTTTTAAGTTAAATAAATAATAAATATTTTATTTTCTTTATTATAATTTATAATTATAATATTATATTTTTATAAAAATAAATTTAAAGTAAATCTTTATATATTATATATAATAAATATAAAATAAGTTTAAAATAAATTTATATATATATTTTATTAAAATTTAAAGTAACTTTTTTTATTATTAAGCTTATAACTTATATTATATAATAAAAGCTATATTTTATAATAATTATATAAATTATATTTTATAATAATTATATAAATTATATTTTTTATAATATTATATAAATTATATATTTTATAAAATAATATAAATTATATTTTATATTAATAATTAAATTTATAATTTTTATAAAAAGATATAAGTTATATTTTTAATTATAAAGTAAAAATTATATTTTATATTAATTATTAAGCTTATAATTATTATTATATAATATAAATTATATATATTTAACTTATAAAGTTTAAAGTAAATTTAATTATATAAAAATTAAAATAAATTTATTTATAATATTTAAAATAAGTTTATTTATATAATTTAAAGTAAGTTTATTTATAATATTTAAATTTATATATATTAAAATAATTTTATTTATATAATTTAAAATAAGTTTACTTATAATATTTAAAGTAAGTTTATTTATATTATTTAAGGTAAATTTATATATATAAAGAAAAAAAAGCTTTTTATTTTATTTATATTTTAAATTTACTTATAACTTTATTTATATATTTAAGTATATATTTTTATATATAGCTTTTAATTTTTATATATAACTTTTATAAGTTATTTTATATATTATATTTAAATATTATATAATTAATATTAATATAATAATTATTATAATAAAAATATAATATAATTAAGTTAAGGTAATTTTATATTATTTTTAAAAATAAAATTAATATATTATTATTTATTTTAATAAAAATAAAAAAAATAAAAGCAAGCCTTTTTTTAATTTTTATAATTATTAACTTATATATTAATTATTTATAAAATTATAATTTACTTAAATTATAATAATATTTAAGCTTAATTAAATAAATTTAAATATAATCTTTTTTTATAAATATTTTAAATAAAAAAAAATAACTTATTAAATTATATATTATTATTTTATATTTACTTTTATTTTTTAATTAACTTTTAAATTAAAAGTAATTTATAATTATTATAATTATTATATTATATATAAAAAAAAGCTATTTTTTATATATTATTACTTTAATAAAAGGCTTTAATATATATCTTTTTTTTTTTATATTTAAAAGTTATAAAATACTTTATTTTAAATAATAATAATATATATTTAACTTAAAAAATAATAATAAAAAATTAAATAATAAATAATATAAGTTAAAGTAATAAATATATTAAAATAAAAGGGTAATAAAAGGTTATTTTTAATAAAGTTATTTTTTATATTTTTTATATTATTTTTTATTTATATTTTTTTTTAAATTTATTTTAATTATATTTTTTTTATTTTTATTTAAATTTATATTAATTATTTCCTTTTTTATTTTTACTTTATTTATATTTTTTTTATTTATATTTTCTTTATTTATTTCTTTTTTTATTTTTACTTTATTTATATTTTTTTTATTTATATTTAAATTTATATTTATATTATTTATATATATTTTTTTTATATTTTTCTTTTTAAAGTTTTTTTTTTTAAAAACTTTTATATCTTTATTATTTATATTATTATTTTTAATATTTATATTTTCATTATTAAATATATTTATATTATTAAAAAACTCTTTTTTAAATAAAAAAGAATTATTTATAAATAAGGAAAAGGGCTTTATAAATAGAAAAAAGCTTTTTATAAGTAAAAAAAAGTTATATAAAGGCATAAAAAAGCTTATTTTAATATAAAAAAGAAGGAGCTTTTAATTATTAATAATATAAAGTAAGAAAAAAGCTAAATAATAAAGTTATTAATAATAAAGTAATAAAAAATATAATATTATAATTTATATTAAAAATAAGTTTTTATATTTATAAATTATAATATATAATATATATTTAAAGCTTATTAAAATAAAATATATTATAATAAATATTTTAACTTTTTTTTATATTTAAAAAGGCTTTAAAAATACTATTATTATAAATATATATATATATTATATATATTATAAAAAGCTGCTTAATAATATTTTATATAATAAAATTAAATAATATTTTATATATTTTTATAAAATATTGCTTTTTTATTTTATTAATTATTTATATAAGCATTAATTTATTATTAATTAAGTTATATATATATATAATAAAAATATATAAAAGTAAAATAAATAAGCTTATTTATTTAAATAAAATGCCGTTATATTAAATTTTAAACCTTAAAATTAAAGATATATTTATAATCTTTATTATAATTTTAACTTTTACTTTATTATATACTTTAAAAACTTATTTATACTTTTATAAAAAATATTTATATATAAATACTTTTTTTTTTTTATTTATAACTTTTTTTATTTATAATTATTTTTATTTTTAACTTTAAGTTTAATTTATTTAATTTATAGCTTTTATATTTATATTATTAAAAATTAATAATTTTATTTTATAATTTATTTATTTTAAGTTATATAAATTTAATAAAAAACTTAAAAAATATTAATAAATAAGTTAAAAAAAAAAGTTATTTAAAAAGCTTATTTATTATTTAATAAAATTTATTAACTTTTATTACTTAATAAAATATATTAATAATATAATAAAAAAATTAATTAAAAGGTAATTATAATTAAATGCTAATAATAAAATATTAATAATTACTTCTTTAAATAATATAATATAAATAACTTTTTTTATTTTTAAAAGATTTATTAAAAGCTTATTTAATTATTTATATTATAAAATAATTAATATTTTCTTTATTTTTAAATTAATAAAATATATATATAAAGTTTATATTATATTAATATTTATTAAGTAAAATAAAATAATTATATAATAAATTTAAATTAAAAAGCTATTTAATTTAAGTTAATTTATAATGCTTTAATATTAAGAGTTAGGTAAAGAAATAAGACTTAAAGAAAAAAAAAAATTAAAATTTATAATATATAGTTAATAAAGCTCCTTTCTTTAAAAAGTAAAAAAAATTTTAAAGAATTTAAAAAACCTTTATATTCCTATATTTATTTTATTTTAAATCTTATAATTTATTTTTTTTTATATACTTTTTATTTTATTTATATAAAAGGCTTAATATATATTATTAAATTTAAAAAGTAAAAATAATAATATTCCTTTTTTTTAATATTAAAAAAGAAATATATCCTTATCTTTTTTATTAAATAAAGTACTTTATATAAGTATTTTTTATAAAAAAGTTATTTTAAATTTTCTTTTAACTTACTTTAAACTTTTATATATATTATTTAAGCATATATATATAGTTAAGTTACTTTAAATTTATATTTAATTTATTTTAAACTTTTATATTATTTAAATATAATATATATATAAAGTTATCTTAAATTTTTATATTATTTAAGTATAATATATATATAAAGTTACCTTAAACTTTTATTTAACTTATTTTAAATTTTTATATTTTTTAAGCATAATATATATATAAAATTATATTAAACTTTTTTATAAATATTTATTATAAAAGTTATTATTATTATAATATTTTATTATAATAATAATTATATCTTTTAAGTTATTTATTATTATTAATTATAATAAGTATTATTATAAAAGCTTTATTTTTTTTAAATTATTTATTATTATTAGCTATAATAAATATTATTATAAAGGCTTTATTTTCTTAAATTGCTTATTATTATTAATTATAATAAATATTATTATAAAAGCCTTATTTTCTTAAATTACTTATTATTATTAATTATAATAAGTATTATTATAAAGGCTTTATTTTCTTAAATTACTTATTATTATTAGCTATAATAAGTATTATTATAAGGGCCTTATTCCTTTAAATTACTTATTGCTATTATTATAATAAATATTATTATAAAAGCCTTATTTTCTTAAATTATATATTATTATTTAATATAAGCATTAATTTTATAAGGAATATAGTTTTTAAAAAATATATATAATATATATATATAAGTATAATAGTTTTATATTATATTAAGTTTATTAATACCCTTATATATCTTTTAATATTATTTTATTTATTAATATATTATAATAAGTTTTAATATAATTTTAATTATATTAAGAAATTCTTTAAAGTGCTTTTTTAAAAAAAATTAATTTATTATTATATAACTTATTTTAAATATTATATAATAAAGCATAAATAAGTTAATTTTAGCTATTTAAGGCTTATAATAGCGCTATAACTTAGCTATAATATATATATAGCCCTTTAGCAATACCTTTTTATTATTATTATAACTTATAACTCTTTTTTCTTATAATCTTTTTTTTTTTTTAATATTATATTTATACTTAAATATACTTAAATTATAAAACTACTTAATGCTTAATAATAACTTTATTATATTTAATTATGCTTTTATTAAAAAGGCATTAAAAAAGTATATAAAGTATAAATAATAATGCTTATATAAAAAAGAAATGCTTTAATAAATTATATAAAACTCTTTAAGTAATATAAAATTAATAAATTAGCTTATTATTAATAATTAAGCTTATATTATTATAATGCTAAATATTATAATTATTAATATAATTACTTTTATGCTTATAATAATGCTTATAATATTTACCTTAATTATATTATAACTTATAGCTATATTATAGCTTATATAATAATTAAAATTACTTTATTTATTAATAAATGCTTAATAAAACTTAGCTTTATATATATTAACTTACCTTAAATAGCAAACCTCTTTTTTTTATAGCATTAATTACTTAGCTACTTATATAGCTATTAAGGCTTAACCTTATTATTATTATTATCTTTATTAAAATTATATTCTTTAATTTATAATAATTAACTATTCTTATTAAGCTTATTTTCATTTTATTAAATATATTACTTATATTAAAATAAGCTTTTATATAATATATTAAATGCCTTTATATAAATGCTTATTAAAAATAATAACATAAAGGTATTAATACTTAATAGCCTTATTAAAAACCCCTTTATAGCAATAAAGTCTTTATTAAAATATCTTTATAATAATCTTATATTAATACTTTATTTTAAGCTTATAAAAAAAGCTTATATTATAATTATTATTAATAATGCTTAAGTTATTTATTAATTATACCCTTATAATTAATAATAATAACTTATTAATATATTTATTATTATTAAAGTTATTAAATTAGCTTATTAGCTTAATAAGTATTATAATAAATAATATAGTTAAGATTATAAAAGGGGCTATAAAAGTTAATTTAAAGGCTTTAAAAGCCTTAAAAGTTATATTAAAAGCTATATTAAAAAATAGCTTTGCTAAAAACCTTAATCTTAACTTTAATTTCTTAAAATATTTATATTATATAAATTATTTAAAAAAGGTTAATTTAATTAAAGCTTAAATTTATTAATATTAATAAACTTTATAATATTAATAATTATTTATTTTATTAAATAATTTATAAAACTTTATTTAAATTAATAATAATTTTCCATTAATATTATTATTATTAATATTATTACCTTATTTATTAGCTATAAGTAAGCTTAATAATAACTTATTAAAAATAAATAAATTTAATAATAGCTTATTAAAAGTAAATAATAATAATAATAATAATAATTAACATAGCTAAGAAATATATATTTACTTTATATATAGCTTTATAAATAAAAATAGCTTTATTATAAATATTATAGCTATTTAAAATACCTTAGCTAGCAACCTTTAATTAATTCTTAATAGCAATAATAATAATAATTATTAAAGCCTTAACTTAAGCTATTTTTTAAATTTTATTTTTAATTATAACTTAATTTATAAGCATAATAACCTTATTAAAGTTATTATAAGTATTAATTAAGGCTTAAAAATTATAAAAAAAGATAAAATATATTATATAATATAAATAAAAAATATATTTAAATTATATTATAAGTATAATAAGTTACTTTATAATATATATTAAAAGAAATAAAAGCTTATTAATTAATTAAGGTAAGCTAAGTAATATAGCAAGGTTGCTTAAAGAATGCATTATTATTAATAAGGTAATAAAGCTTATCTTTAAAAAGCTTAATAAGCTGCTTAATTATGCTTAAAGCTAAGATTTTATAAATAACTTATTATTATATTATCTCTTAATATAGTTATATTTTAATAATAATAATTTTAAATAAAATTAAAGCTTAAATATAATAAACCTTTTAATTATTAATTATATACTTAAAGTATTATTAATAGCATTAAAGTATACTTAATATAAGCATTAAAATTAAAAAGGCATTAAGCTAATATATTATTACTTAATATATTAATATAAATAATATTTATATAAAAGCATTAAGCTTTAATGCTTTTTTTATATTAATATAAAATTATACTTTATATCTTTATTTATATTTATTATTATATAAAACTTTTATAAAAAGCTTTATAATAATATTAAGCTATATAAGTTTAAAAATATATAATTACTTTAAGCTAAGCTTATAATAATAAAAATTATATTCCTTTAAATATTAATAAATTTTAAATTTAAGCAAATTAATACCTTACTTAATAAGTTATAATAATTTTTTATAAATAAGCACTTACTCTTATATCTTTATTAAATAATGCTAATTATTACTCTTAAATAATACTTATAATTATTTAATATAATAATAGCCTTTATATTAATATTATAAGTTAAAATATAAAAAGAAAATAATATTAACTTTAATTAATAAAAAACTATATTAATATTTCTTATATAAAATTAATACTTTAAGCCTTTATAATTTACTCTTAAGGTATTATTTAAGAATATAAAGGAATTTAATAATGTATAATTATTTATTTAAAGATATAACCTTAAAAATATAACCTTTAAAGTTATCTTAATAAAAATACTTAAATAAATAAAATAATAAATATTTATATATTTTAACTTTATAATTATATACTTAAATTATTATTAAATTAACTTTAATATATATAATATAATAAAGAAATCTTTTAATATTTATATAAAAGGTTATATTATTTTATATAAATTATATTATCTTAAATATATATTTAATATTAAAATAAATAACTTATAAGTAAGCTTTAATAGCTAAAAATATATATAATACCTTTTTTATAATACTTTATTATTAAAGCTAATTTAAAATAAATTATAAGCAATATAATAAAACAATAATTATTATATTTAATAGCTTAAGGCTTATAATTCTTATAAAATAATGTTTTTTATACTTAATAAAAGCTATTAATCCTTTTAATAAAAAGCCTTTAAGCGCTTAATACTTAATAATAAAGTATAAATAAAGCTTATATAAGCGCTTATAAATAAATATAATAAGCATAATATAAATATTAACTTAATACTTAATATATAAAAAAAGTAATAAAAGATTATATATAAGTAAATTATAACCCTTATTATAATTAATTATAATAAATAATAAGAAATTATTATTAACTTATTTATCTTTTTATATATTTTTAATAAATATAGCCTTAAAAATAACTTATATTTATTACTTAATTATTATATATTTCCTAAACCCTTTAATAAAACAAGCATAATAAAGCTGCTTAAAAATATATACATTCCCTTTTATATTATATATATAGCTAACCTTAATAACTTAATTAAAGTTAATTATAATTAATATATTATTATTATTAATTAGCTTATTATTAAAATTAAAGTATTAAGCTAAGGTTAGCAGCTTTTAAATAACTTAATCTTTATAATAAAATAGTTTTTAATAGCTAAGTTTAACTTTATACTTATAAGCTTATTATTATATAATTATTTATTTTTTATACTATTTTAAAATACCTTTTTATTTAAAGATTAATAATAAGCTTATAAGCTTAATATTATTAATAAAAAGCCTTAATATACTAGCCTTAAGCTTAAAAATATCCTTTCTTATTATAATATAATTTACCTTATAAATAAATAAGTAAATTACTTTTATTTATACCTTATTATAAAGATAAATTACTTTCTTTATTAACTTTAAGCTTTATATAATATATCTTAATATATATAATTAAGTAAATTTTAAGCATAAAATTATAGCCTTTAATATTTATATTTTTAATTATATTTATAACTTATATAATAAAGCATTATAACTTATTATAAATTATATTAATAATATTACCTTTTAAAAGAAAATTTCTTAAATTTTTATTATAAAGCTTAAGTTTATTATTATATTATATAACTATTATATATTATAAATACTAATTAAGTAAATTATTAAGTTATTTTAATTAATATAAAAGTTTATTAAAAAGTATATCTTTAAGCTACTTAAGCTTAAAGTTATATATTATATATTATTATATATTTTATTCCTTAGTAATATAAATACTATTTATATTTAAATATATATATATATCCCTTAAATTAAGCTTAAAAAGATATTTATAAATATAAATATAATTATAGCTAACCTTAACTTACCCTTACTCTTTATTAATAAAACTTATAAAAAAATTGCTATTCCTTAATTTATATTTATTATTATTATACTTAGCAGCTTATATAAATTTTATATAAATATTATACTTAATTAATAAAATATTAACTTTATGCATTAATTTTAAAATATAAATTAATAATAATAATAATTTATTATTAAATATCTTTTTAATTTTCTTAATATAAGTAAGTAATAATAATTATTTATAAATATATATATTAGCTATTATATATATATAATGCTTAACTTTAATAAATTTAAGTTTATAAATATATAAAGCTTTATTATTATTAAATTAAAGCTAAAGCAACTTAAAATCTTTTATATAAAGTAATGCATACTTATTATTAAAGATAATTATTTAAGCTATCTTATAGCTTATTATATTTATTAACTTATAATATATATATAATTTTATATTATTATATTTATACCTTATAATATATTATAATAATTATAATACCTTATTAATAAGCAAGTTAACCTTTTATTTAATATTTAAAATAATATTACTTATAACTTATATATAAACTTTATTAATTATATCTTTATAAATAAATATATATTTAAAGTTATTATTAAGGCCTTATAATTTAAAATTAAAAATAATCCCCTTTATATATATACCTTAAATACTTTACTTAACTTAAATATTATTTTAATAGTTAACTTTAATATAATTACTAATTTATAATATTAATTATATATAGCCTTTTTTCTTATAAAATATATTTATAAGCCTTTATACTTACTTAATAAAAATATAAATATTACTTTTTTATATATATAAATATTTTCTTTATTTTAGCTAAAAAAAAGGCTATAATAATTTATAACTTTAAAACCTTTTAAATAAATTAATTAATTTTAAAGCTAGCAAAATATATTTATTAATAATAGCTTTAATATTAAGCATTTTAAATAATTATATTATAATAAGTTTAAGCTTAACTTAATACTTATATATTTACTTATGCTTTTAAATAATTATATTAATTTATATAATAACTTTATAAAGATTATAATAAATAAGCAAAATAATAAACTTTTTTTAAATATAAAGTTGCTTTAATGCTTAATAAATAGCTTAATATTAACTATTATATTATTATTAAGGTAAAGCTTTATTATATATAAATACTTTTAATTACTTATTATATAAAGCTAATTTCCTTATTATTATTATTATAAATATTATAATTTTAAGATAAAGGTTATAAGAAATAAAAATATTATTATATTATACTTATTAATTAATAATTAATTACTTTTAAATTATTTATTTATAAGTAATAATTACTTAAATATTATTATTATATAATAAAACTAGCCTTTTAACTTTATATTAATTCTTATATTAAGCTTAATGTTTTATAATATAAAAAGAAGGGTTAATAATAATAAAGGTATTGCTTATTAAGTAAATAAGCCCTTACGGCTTAATCTTAGCTTTATATATATAGCTCTTAATGCCTATAAGTAATACATGCATTATTATTTAAAGCTAATAATAATAAATAAAATAATAATAATTAAATTAAAAGCTTTTTTATAATAAAGATATATAATAAGTTAAATAACCTTTTATAAAAAATAAAAAAGAAAAAATATATATATATTTAAATTTTATGCTTTAATAATTCTTTATAATTCTTATTATAATATAATTAAGCTAAAGCATTATTTAAATTTTTAAAGTAAACCTTAATAAAAATTATAAAAAATGCTATTTTTAAGCGCTTTACGTTATTTTTAAACGTTAAATATAACTCTTAATATATAATTATATAATTAATAATAATTAAATTATAATTATTTATAATTAAAGGTAATTATAAATTCTTTATAATTAAAATATAAGGCAAGCCTTATAGCCCCTTATAAAAAAAAAATAATTTTAAAGCTATAATTTTAATTATTAATATTATATATTATTAAGGTAATATTTAAATAAAGAAATAAATAAGCATAATTAAATAAATATATAATTATTATATTTATTTATTTTTTTATTAATATATTTTATTTAAAGGCAAGGCATTAAAATATTAAATATTAATTAAAGTAACTTATTATATTATGCCTTATAATTATTAAATAGCATATTTATATATACTTTAAAGAATAATAAGTTTTAGCTTTAATATAAATTAAAGCAATTAATTAATTATCTTTTTATATATATTTTTTAATATTACCTTATTTATTAATATATTATAATAAGCTTTAATGTTAAAATAAGCTAATTAAAATATTTATTTATATAAGTAAATAAAAAAATTAATTTATAGCTTTATAATTTATTTTATAAAATATATATATAAAATATACTTTATTATAAATCTTTTTATTATTATATTAACCTTAGCTTTAATAATTAATTAATAAACCTTATAATTATTATAATATTAATATTAATAATAAGCCTTAGCTTTATAATTATTAAATTAAGCTTTTAATTCCTATTCCTTATATATCTTATAATATTATTTTATTTAATAATATATTATAAGGGGCTTTATTATTTAATTAAGTATATTAAAAAATTATTTAAAATAAGAAATTAAAAAAATTAACTTATTATTATATAACTTATTTATTAATATATATATATTAATTATTTATATTATACTTAAAGTAAAGTTATTTTAAACTTATAAAAAAGTTATCTTAAACTTTTTTTTAAACTTACCTTAAACTTTTTTTATATTATTAGCTATAATATTGCTAGCTTTTATTATATAAAAATAAAATATATATTATTTAAAAAAGTATATTTAAGGCTTTTAAATAATATATATTTAATATAATGCATTATAATATAAATTAAATTATTTAATTATAAAAAATTACCTTAAATATAAAAAAGAATTACCTTAAATATTAATAAAACTTACTTTAAACTTTAAATTAAAATATATATTTATTATTACGCTCTTTATATAATATATATATAAATAATATATATATTATTTAATAATTTATATTTTAAGCTATTAAATAATATATATTATATAATTATATAAGTATTATAATAAATATAATAAAAAAAAGTTATATTAAGTTAATTTTTAAATTAAAAATATAAATATTTATATTAATATTATATTAATCTTTTTTTAATTAATAAAACTTTTTTTTAAACTTTCTTATACTTTAATTAATATATATATAAATTATATTAAGTAATAATCTTTATTTTAAGCTTTTAAATAATATATTTTTTATTATAATTAATTAATAAGCTATAATAAAAAATAAATTTTAAAGTTTTAATTTATAAAAGTTACCTTAAACTTTTTAACTTATTTTAATATAATATACTTAATAAATGCTTAATTAATATAAAAATAATATTATTTAAAAGTATAGCTTTATAATTATTAAATAATATATATTATATATATTATATTTTAAATTTAAGCTAAACTTATCTTAAACTTTTAAATATTTTTAATTATATAACTTATTATAATTATATAAAAAGTTTTTATAATATAAATTATTTAATATATTTAAATAAAAGTTATTAAATAATATATATTATATTATACTTAATTATATAATTATTAAGATATATAGTTAAGTTTAAAAGATTATATAAAATTTACTTTAAATTTTATTAAAAGCTGTAACCTTTATTTTATAATAAAAATTATAATCCTTATAATAAAAAAGTAACCTTAAACTTTTCCTTATATTTAATTATAATACTTATTATAATTATTTTATATAAATAATATATATATTGCTAAATAAAGTAAAAAAAAGGCTATTTAATAATATACTTTTTTAATATATATAGCTATTATAGCTAAAATAATAGCTAAATTTATTTTTAAGTTAAATTTAAATTTAAAAATATATTAATTTTAATTATAATTAAGTTAAGCATTTTTTAAATTATAAAACTTTTTAATTAATTCTTTTAATATTAAACCTATATAAATATAAATATTATTATTATATAAAGCTTTTTTTAAGCTTTTTAATAATATATAATATATAATATTATAAACTTTATAAATTATAAAAATAAATCCTAAATTATATATATTTAAGAGTTACCTTAAACTTTTTAATTTATTTTATTATAATATATATTATAAGAATTATAAATAAATAAGCTATATATTATTTAAAAAAGCTTATTTAAGGTTATTAAATAATATATAATACTTATTATATATTTATTATTTTAATTTAAACTTACCTTAAACTTTTTATATTTCTTATTATAATGCTTATTATAAATATAAGAAAAATTTATATTATAATATATTTAATAAAGTAAAGCAAAAGCTTTTAAATAATATATTTTATATATAATAAATTAATATAATAATATAAATACTTAATTAAAAGCATAGCATATTAAAATTTTTATATATAAGTTTTATTTAAAAAAGTTACTTTAAACTTTTTTAAAAACTTACTTTAAACTTTATTTTAAACTTACTTTAATATTAAATATATATTTTATTATAATACCCTTATTTATTATTTAATATAAATAAAATATATATTATTTAATAAAGCTTATTAAAAGTATTTAAATAATATATATTATATAAAATAAGCTATAATATAAGTAAAGAAATTTTATTATAAATATAAATATTAAATTTAAAAACTTATCTTAAACTTTTTTTAAATTTACCTTAGCTTTTTATATAAAAATAAGCTTATAACTTATTATAAGTATTTTAACTTAAAAAAAAATATATTATTATATTTATTTTATTATAAGTTATTTAATAATATATAGCTTATAAAGTGTATAAAAGGAATTACTTTAACATTTAATATAAATCCTTGCTTATATTTATATAAAGTAATTATATATAAATAAAAAACTATATTATTAAAAAAAGCTTATTAAGACATATATTTTAATTTTAAGCATATTCCTTATAGCTTAAATAATAATTATTAATTATATAATAAGCATTATTAATTATAATAATAAAATAATATAATAATTAAATTAATATAAAAGCCCTTATATATTAATTAAGTTATTTTCTTAAAGTTAAATTTTATTAAAAGTAATATAATATATGCATATTAAAAGATAAATTTAATAGCCATAAGTTAATTTTTTAAAATTATTATATAAATAAATTTTTTAATATATGCATTTTTTATATTAAAGCCCCTTATAATATATTAATAAGTAAGATAATATTAAATAATATATAAAAAGGGAAAAAAAAAAAGATAAGTAAAAAAAAAAAAGTTATAATAAATATAACTTAATAAGTTTTTAATAAGCATAATAATAAGTTATTATTAATTACTTATTAAAAGGTATTTAATAATACTTAATATTAAATTTTTTAATAAAGTTTCTTTAATATATATATATTAAGAAATAAATTTAATAATTATAAGTTAATTTTTTTTTAATTTCTTATATAAATAAATTTTTTAGCATAATTAAAATTATATTAAAGGCCTTTATAATATATTATAAAGTAATATAATATTAAAAGAATTATAAAAGGGTATAAAAAAATTAATAAATTAGCAAGGCTTGCCTTTTTTCTTAGTAATCTTATGCTTTATAAATACTTAAAGGGAGTTATTTAGCTTATTAAGCACCTTATTTTTAAGCATAAGCTTTTATATAAAAAGGTAAATTATTTCTTTGCTTTATTAATAATTATTAAGTTTAATTTACCTTAATATAATAAATTTTATAGCTTTTATAATTCTTTATAAAAAATATAAAGTAATTAATTTAAGTTAACCTTTTTCCTTATAAATAAAGTTATATATATAAATATATAATAATAAAGATCTTTAAGTAATTTACTTAATATTATAATTAATAATAAGTTAAGAATAATAAAGCTTTTAATAGTTATTTAAAATAAATTAAAAAAAAAAAAAATATAGTTAAAATATATAGCTTTTAAATTATAATAATTAATATAGGTTTTATATCTTATATAATTCTTATTATATAGTTTTTTTAAATAGCTTAATAAGCTTAATAGCCTTAATTATAAGGGATTTATAGCTTAAATTAAACCTTATTATTAATAAAAGTACTTTAATATAATTATTAATAATTTATTTAAAGGCATTAATAGCTTTTATTACTTAATATTAAAAATAAACTTTATAAATAATTAGCTATTAATTAAGCTTAAAATTAAGTAATAAAAAATCTTATTTCCTTAGTAAATATTAAATAATTATAACTTTAAAGAATAATTTCTTTTAAGGTATTTAAGCAATACTTTATTATTAGCCTTATTAATAATATTTATACTTAATTAATAATGCCTTAAGGAATTTAAAAGAAAATAGCAAAAGCTAGCTATATTTCTTATAATTATATTATAAAGATTACTCTTAATATAATAATAATAAAAATTTTTCTTATTAAGTAATTAATAATAAGCATTATAAAGAACCCTTATTAATATTTATAATAATTATTTAATTAATTTTATTAATAATTATATACTTATTTAAAAGATTAAGCTATATAAGTATAAATTTAAGTATATAAATAATAAAATTATAAATAACTTATTAAATTAATTATTATATATTTAATAATACTTATTATATAAATAATTATAATAATTTAAAAATTAATATATGCTTAAAACCTTAACTTTAAAAGGGTATATTTATTAAATTAAAA
>NW_025064874.1:0-35417 GCF_014595645.1 Diaporthe citri
TTACTTTATTTAGCAATATTATATTATTTATAGAAATAATTTCATAAGTAGTATAATAAATAAGGAAAAGTAAGGTTATTTTTAATTACGATTATAATTTTATTATAAAATAAAGGTTACAGCTTTATAAAATTTAAGTAAATTTATCTAATCTTTAAACTTAACTATATATTTATAATTATATATTAAGTAAATATATTATATATTTAATAACTTTTATTAAATATATTAATAATTTAATTATAAAATTTTAATAATCTAATAGTTATATACTTAAAAATTTAAAAGTTAGGATAAGTTTAGCTAAATTAAAAATATAATATAGATAATATATTTATTTACTAATTTATAAGGTATACTTTTAAATAATATTATTTTTATATGCAATTAAGCATTTAGTAAGTTATTATATTAAAATAAGGGAATTAAAAGTTTAAGGTAACTGTTTATAAATTAAAACTTAAAAAATTTATTGTTATTGTAGCTTATTAAGTTATTTATTAATCTCCAAATATCATTATTTAAAAGCTTTAAATCACCCCCTAAAGAGTTTTTCTGTACTGCATATAAGGTCGCTATAATTATTAATTAAAAGTAGAAGAAAGTTTAAAAAAAAGTTTTATTTAACTTCACAAAAAGATCCATCACTAATTCCTATAAATATTTTACTATTTTTAATTTAAAAATTTAAATTAAATATCACGTTTTTTTATTAATTTATTTAATAACTTATATAATTATATCCTCTATTCGATTAATAGCTTCATATATCAATTATAAATCCTCTATTTATTATTTATAGATATATTATATAAAGAGGTAATATTAAATAATATATTTTAATTTAAGTTACAGTAAAAGGGGTTTTTTATTATATTTAGGTAATTCTTTTTTATATTTAAGGTAATTTTATTATAATAATAATTTACTTTATATTATAAGGCATTATAGTAAATATATCTTATTTAAAAGACGTAAATATACTTTTTTAAATAATATAATTTTATTTTTAAATAATAAAAGCTAGCAATATAAGCTAATAATATAAAAAAACTTTTTAAGGGAAGTTTAAAAAAAAGTTTAAGATACTTTTTTATAAGTTTAAAATAACTTTACTTTAAGTATAATATAAATAATTAAATAATATATTAATAAATAAGTTATATAATAATAAGTTAATTTTTTAATTTCTTATTTTGAACTATTTTTAATAACTTAATTAATAATAAAAGCCCCTAATATATTTATTATAATAAAATAATATTATAGATATATAAGGAATAGGAATTAAAAGCTTAATTTAATAATTATAAAGCTAAGGCTTATTATTAATATTAATATTATAATAATTATAAGGTTTATTAATTAATTATTAAGCTAAGGTTAATATAATAATAAAAAGATTTTACATAAAGGTTATATTTTATATATATATTATTTTAAAAATACATTATAAAGCGATAAATTAATTTTTTTTATTTCTTATATAAATAAATATTTTATTAGCTTATTTTAACATTAAAGCTTATTATAATATATTAATAAATAAGGTCAATATTAAAAATATATAAAAAGTAATAATTACTGAATTGCTTTAATTTATATTTGAAGCTAAAACTTATTATTCTTGAAAGTTAATATCTAATAAGGCTATTTAATAATTATAAGGCATAATATAATAAGTTACTTTAAGTTCAATATTTAATATTTTAATGCCTTTGCCTTTAAATAAAATATATTAATAAAAATAAATAATATTATAATAATTATATATTTTTAATTATGCTTATTTATTTCTTTATTTAAATATTACCTAATAATATAAATATATTAATAATTAAAATTATAGCTTTAAAATTATATTTTTTTTTATAAGGGCCTATAAGGCTTGCCTTATATTTTAATTATAAAGAATTTTATAATTACCTTTAATTTAATAATTCTAATTTAAAATTATCTTAATTAATATAATTATATATTCGAGTTGATTTAACGTTTAAAAATAACGTAAAGCGCTTAAAAATATGCATTTTTTATAATTTGTAATAAGGTTTACTTTACACAAAATTTAATACTGCTTTAGCTTATTATATTAGCGATGGCTAATAATCTAATTATAACAGAATATTAAAGCAATAGCAAATTTAGAAATATATTGGGCCTAATATTTTTTCTTTTTATTTTTTAATAAAGGTTATTTAACTTATTATATATCTTTATTATAAAAAGCTTTTAATGTTTAATGAAATTATTAAGTTTTATTTATTATTATTAGCTATTTAAATAATAATGCATGATATTACTGGTATTTAGGCATTAAGAGCTAATAATATAGTGGTAAAGCTAAGATTGAAGAGCAGTAAGGGCTTTATTTACTGAATAAGTCAATACGGTTTTAGTTATTATTAACCCTTGATCTTTTTATATTATAAAACATTAAGCTTAATATAGAAGTAATATAAAGTTAAAAGGCTAGTATTATTAGTAATTACTAATATGTTAAGTACGTATTATTATTCTATAAATAAGTTTAAAAGTAATTAATTATTATTAATAAGTAATATAATCATAATAATTTTTTATTTCTTATAACCTTTATCTTAAATTATAATATTATAATAATGACTAATAAAGGAAATTAGCTTTATATAATAGTTCATTAAAAGTATTTATATATATAAAGCTTTACCTTTAATAATAATATAATAGGTTAATATTGCAGGATATTTATTAAGCATTTAAAGCGCACTTTATATTAAAAAAAGTTTATTATTTTGCTTATTTAATTATAATCTTTATAAAGTTATTATATAAAATTAATATAATTATTTAAAAGCACATATAGTAATATAATCAAAGATAAATTAAAAGTTAGCTTAAACTTATTAATACACAATAATAGAAAAAGAATTATTTAAAATGGCTTAATATTAAAGCTATTATTAATAAATATATTGTGCTAGCTCTTAAAATTAATTATTATTTAAAAAGGTTTTAAAGTTATACAATTATTATAGCCTTTTTTTAGCTAAAATAAAGAAAATATTTATATATATAAAAAAGTAATATTTATATTTTTATTAAGTAAGTATAAAGGCTTATAAATATATTTTATAGAAAAAAGGCTATATATAATTAATATTATAATTTAGTAATTATATTAAAGTTAACTATTAAAATAATATTTAAGTTAAGTAAAGTATTTACAGGTATATATATAAATGGGATTTATTTTTAATTTTAAATTATAAGGCCTTAATAATAACTTTAACTATATATTTATTTATAAAGATATAATTAATAAAGTTTATATATAGTTATAAGTATATTATTTAAATATTAAATAAAAGGTTAACTTGCTTATTAATAAGGTATTATAATTATATATATATTTATAAGGTATACATATAATATATAAAATTATATATATATTATAAGTTAATAATATAATAAGCTATAAGATAGCGTAAATAATTATCTTTAATATAGTATGCATTACTTTATATAATAAAGATTTTTAAGTTGCTTTAGCTTTAATTTAATAATAATAAAGCTTTATATATTTAAAACTTAAATTTATTAAAGTTAAGCATTATATATATATAATAGCTAATATATATATTTATAAATAATTATTATTACTTACTTATATTAAGAAAATTAAAAGATATTTAATAATAAATTATTATTATTATTAATTTATATTTTAAAAAATTAATGCATAAAGTTAATATTTTATTAATTAAGTATAATATTTATATAAAATTTATATAAGCTGCTAAGTATAATAATAATAAATATAAATTAAGGAATAATAATTTTTTTATAAGTTTTATTAATAAAGAGTAAGGGTAAGGTTAGGTTAGCTATAATTATATTTATATTATAAATATCTTTTTAAGCTTAATTTAAGGGATATATATATATATTTAAATATAAATAGTATTTATATTACTAAGGAATAAAATATATAATATATATAATATATAACTTTAAGCTTAAGTAGCTTAAAGATATACTTTTTAATAAACTTTTATATTAATTAAAATAACTTAATAATTTACTTAATTAGTATTTATAATATATAATAGTTTATATATATATAAATAAACTTAAGCTTTATAATAAAAATTTAAGAAATTTTCTTTTAAAAGGTATATTATTAATATAATTTATAATAAGTTATAATACTTTATTTATATAAGTTATAAATATAATTAAAAATATAAATATTAAAGGCTATAATTTTATGCTTTAAAATTTACTTAATATATATAAGATATATTATATAAGCTTAAAGTTAATAAGAAAGTAATTTATCTTTATAATAAAGTATAAATAAAAGTAATTTACTTATTTATTTATAAGGTAAATTATATATATAAGAAAGGATATTTTTAAGCTTAAGGCTAATATATTAAGGCTTTTTATTAATAATATTAAGCTTATAAGCTTATTATTAATCTTTAAATAAAAAGGTATTTTAAAATAGTATAAAAAATAAATAATTATATAATAATAAGCTTATAAGTATAAAGTTAAACTTAGCTATTAAAACTATTTTATTATAAAGATTAAGTTATTTAAAAGCTGCTAACCTTAGCTTAATACTTTAATTTTAATAATAAGCTAATTAATAATAATAATATATTAATTATAATTAACTTTAATTAAGTTATTAAGGTTAGCTATATATATAATATAAAGGGAATGTATATATTTTTAAGCAGCTTTATTATGCTTGTTTTATTAAAGGGTTTAGAAATATATAATAATTAAGTAATAAATATAGTTATTTTTAAGGCTATATTTATTAAAAATATATAAAAAGATAAATAAGTTAATAATAATTTCTTATTATTTATTATAATTAATTATAATAAGGGTTATAATTTACTTATATATAATCTTTTATTACTTTTTTTATATATTAAGTATTAAGTAATATTTATATTATGCTTATTATATTTATTTATAAGCGCTTATATAAGCTTTATTTATACTTTATTATTAAGTATTAAGCGCTTAAAGGCTTTTTATTAAAAAGGATTAATAGCTTTTATTAAGTATAAAAAACATTATTTTATAAGAATTATAAGCCTTAAGCTATTAAATATAATAATTATTGTTTTATTATATTGCTTATAATTTTATTTTAAATTAGCTTTAATAATAAAGTATTATAAAAAAGGTATTATATATATTTTTAGCTATTAAAGCTTACTTATAAGTTATTTATTTTAATATTAAATATATATTTAAGATAATATAATTTATATAAAATAATATAACCTTTTATATAAATATTAAAAGATTTCTTTATTATATTATATATATTAAAGTTAATTTAATAATAATTTAAGTATATAATTATAAAGTTAAAATATATAAATATTTATTATTTTATTTATTTAAGTATTTTTATTAAGATAACTTTAAAGGTTATATTTTTAAGGTTATATTTTTAAATAAATAATTATACATTATTAAATTCCTTTATATTCTTAAATAATACCTTAAGAGTAAATTATAAAGGCTTAAAGTATTAATTTATATAAGAAATATTAATATAGTTTTTTATTAATTAAAGTTAATATTATTTTCTTTTTATATTTTAACTTATAATATTAATATAAAGGCTATTATTATATTAAATAATTATAAGTATTATTTAAGAGTAATAATTAGCATTATTTAATAAAGATATAAGAGTAAGTGCTTATTTATAAAAAATTATTATAACTTATTAAGTAAGGTATTAATTTGCTTAAATTTAAAATTTATTAATATTTAAAGGAATATAATTTTTATTATTATAAGCTTAGCTTAAAGTAATTATATATTTTTAAACTTATATAGCTTAATATTATTATAAAGCTTTTTATAAAAGTTTTATATAATAATAAATATAAATAAAGATATAAAGTATAATTTTATATTAATATAAAAAGCATTAAAGCTTAATGCTTTTATATAAATATTATTTATATTAATATATTAAGTAATAATATATTAGCTTAATGCCTTTTTAATTTTAATGCTTATTTAAGTATACTTTAATGCTATTAATAATACTTTAAGTATATAATTAATAATTAAAAGGTTTATTATATTTAAGCTTTAATTTTATTTAAAATTATTATTATTAAAATATAACTATATTAAGAGATAATATAATAATAAGTTATTTATAAAATCTTAGCTTTAAGCATAATTAAGCAGCTTATTAAGCTTTTTAAAGATAAGCTTTATTACCTTATTAATAATAATGCATTCTTTAAGCAACCTTGCTATATTACTTAGCTTACCTTAATTAATTAATAAGCTTTTATTTCTTTTAATATATATTATAAAGTAACTTATTATACTTATAATATAATTTAAATATATTTTTTATTTATATTATATAATATATTTTATCTTTTTTTATAATTTTTAAGCCTTAATTAATACTTATAATAACTTTAATAAGGTTATTATGCTTATAAATTAAGTTATAATTAAAAATAAGGTTTAAAGAATAACTTAAATTAAGGCTTTAATAATTATTATTATTATTATTATTAAGAATTAATTAAAGGTTATTAGCTAAGGTATTTTAAATAGCTATAATGCTTATAATAAAGCTATTCTTACTTATAAGGCTATATATAAAGTAGATATATACCTTTTAATTATGTTAATTATTATTATTATTATTATTATTTACTTTTAATAAGCTATTATTAAATTTATTTATTTTTAATAAGCTATTATTAAATTTATTTACTTTTAATAAATTATTATTAAGCTTGCTTATAATTAATAAATAAGGTAATAATATTAATAATAATAATATTAATAAGAAGTTATTATTAACTTAAATAAAGTTTTATAAATTATTTAATAAAATAAATAATTATTAATATTATAAAGTTATTAATATTAATAAATTTAAGCTTTAATTAAATTAACCTTTTTTAAATAATTTATATAATATAAATATTTTAAGAAATTAAAGTTAAGATTAAGGTTTTTAGCAAAGCTATTTTTTAATATAGCTTTTAATATAACTTTTAAGGCTTTTAAAGCCTTTAAATTAACTTTTATAGCCCCTTTTATAATCTTAACTATATTATTTATTATAATACTTATTAAGCTAATAAGCTAATTTAATAACTTTAATAATAATAAATATATTAATAAGTTATTATTATTATTAATTATAAGGGTATAATTTATATAAATAACTTAAGCATTATTAATAATAATTATAATATAAGCTTTTTTTATAAGCTTAAAATAAAGTATTATATATAAGATTATTATAAAGATATTTTTAATAAAGACTTTATTGCTATAAAGGGGTTTTTAATAAGGCTATTAAGTATTAATACCTTTATGTTATTATTTTTAATAAGCATTTATATAAAGGCATTTAATATATTTAATATAAAAGCTTATTTTAATATAAGTAATATATTTAATAAAATGAAAATAAGCTTAATAAGAATAGTTAATTATTATAAATTAAGAATATAATTTTAATAAAGATAATAATAATAATAAGGTTAAGCCTTAATAGCTATATAAGTAGCTAAGTAATTAATGCTATAAAAAAAAGAGGTTTGCTATTTAAGGTAAGTTAATATATATAAAGCTAAGTTTATTAAGCATTTATTAATAAATAAAGTAATTTTAATTATTATATAAGCTATAATATAGCTATAAGTTATAATATAATTAAGGTAAATATTATAAGCATTATTATAAGCATAAAAGTAAGTATATTAATAATTATAATATTTAGCATTATAATAATATAAGCTTAATTATTAATAATAAGCTAATTTATTAATTTTATATTACTTAAAGAGTTTTTTATAATTATTAAAGCATTTCTTTTTTATATAAGCATTATTATTTATACTTTATATACTTTTTTTAATGCCTTTTTAATAAAAGCATAATTAAATATAATAAAGTTATTATTAAGCATTAAGTAGTTTTATAATTTTTAATATATTAAGTATAAATATAATATAAAAAAAAAAAAAAGATTATAAGAAAAAAGAGTTATAAGTTATAATAATAATAAAAAGGTATTGCTAAAGGGCTATATATATATTATAGCTAAGTTATAGCGCTATTATAAGCCTTAAATAGCTAAAATTAACTTATTTATGCTTTATTATATAATATTTAAAATAAGTTATATAATAATAAATTAATTTTTTTTAAAAAAGCACTTTAAAGAATTTCTTAATATAATTAAAATTATATTAAAACTTATTATAATATATTAATAAATAAAATAATATTAAAAGATATATAAGGGTATTATTAACTTAATATAATATAAAACTATTATACTTATATATATTATTTATATATATTTTAAAAACTATATTCCTTATAAAATTAATGCTTATATTAAATAATAATATATAATTTAAGAAAATAAGGCTTTTATAATAATATTTATTATAATTAATAGCAATAAGTAATTTAAAGGAATAAGGCCCTTATATAATACTTATTATAGCTAATAATAATAAGTAATTTAAGAAAATAAAGCCTTATAATAATACTTATTATAATTAATAATAATAAGTAATTTAAGAAAATAAGGCTTTTATAATAATATTTATTATAATTAATAATAATAAGCAATTTAAGAAAATAAAGCCTTTATAATAATATTTATTATAGCTAATAATAATAAATAATTTAAAAAAATAAAGCTTTTATAATAATACTTATTATAATTAATAATAATAAATAACTTAAAAGATATAATTATTATTATAATAAAATATTATAATAATAATAACTTTTATAATAAATATTTATAAAAAGTTTAATATAATTTTATATATATATTATGCTTAAAAAATATAAAATTTAAATAAGTTAAATAAAAGTTTAAGGTAACTTTATATATATATTATACTTAAATAATATAAAAATTTAAGATAACTTTATATATATATTATATTAAATAATATAAAAGTTTAAAATAAATTAAATATAAATTTAAAGTAACTTTATATATATTATGCTTAAATAATATAAAAGTTTAAAGTAAGTTAAAAGAAAATTTAAAATAACTTTTTTATAAAAAATACTTATATAAGTACTTTATTTAATAAAAAAGATAAGGATATATTTTTTTTTTAATATTAAAAAAAAGGAATATTATTATTTTTACTTTTTAAATTTAATAATATATATTTAAGCCTTTTATATAAATAAAATAAAAAGTATATAAAAAAATAAATTATAAGATTTAAAATAAAATAAATATAGGAATATAAAGGTTTTTTAAATTCTTTAAAATTTTTTTTACTTTTTAAAGAAAGGAGCTTTATTAACTATATATTATAAATTTTAATTTTTTTTTTTCTTTAAGTCTTATTTCTTTACCTAACTCTTAATATTAAAGCATTATAAATTAACTTAAATTAAATAGCTTTTTAATTTAAATTTATTATATAATTATTTTATTTTACTTAATAAATATTAATATAATATAAACTTTATATATATATTTTATTAATTTAAAAATAAAGAAAATATTAATTATTTTATAATATAAATAATTAAATAAGCTTTTAATAAATCTTTTAAAAATAAAAAAAGTTATTTATATTATATTATTTAAAGAAGTAATTATTAATATTTTATTATTAGCATTTAATTATAATTACCTTTTAATTAATTTTTATTATTATATTAATATATTTTATTAAGTAATAAAAGTTAATAAAATTTTATTAAATAATAAATAAGCTTTTTAAATAACTTTTTTTTTTAACTTATTTATTAATATTTTAAGGTTTTTATTAAATTTATATAACTTAAAATAAATAAATTATAAAATAAAATTATTAATTTTTAATAATATAAATATAAAAGCTATAAATTAAATAAATTAAACTTAAAGTTAAAAATAAAAATAATTATAAATAAAAAAAGTTATAAATAAAAAAAAAAAAGTATTTATATATAAATATTTTTTATAAAAGTATAAAATAAGTTTTTAAAGTATATAATAAAGTAAAAGTTAAAATTATAATAAAGATTATAAATATATCTTTAATTTTAAGGTTTAAAATTTAATATAACGGCATTTTATTTAAATAAATAAGCTTATTTATTTTACTTTTATATATTTTTATTATATATATATATATAACTTAATTAATAATAAATTAATGCTTATATAAATAATTAATAAAAAAAAAAAAGCAATATTTAATAAAAATATATAAAATATTATTTAATTTTATTATATAAATATTATTAAGCAGCTTTTTATAATATATATAATATATATAATATATTTATAATAATAGTTTATTTTTAAAGCCTTTTTAAATATAAAAAAGTTAAAAATATTTATTATAATATATTTTATTTTAATAAGCTTTAAATATTATTATATATTATAATTTATAAATATAAACCTTATTTTTAATATAAATTATAATATTATATTTTTTTATTAACTTTATTATTAATAACTTTATTATTTAGCTTTTTTCTTACTTTATATTATTAATAATTAAAAGCTCCTTCTTTTTTATTAAAATAAGCTTTTTTATGCCTTTATATAACTTTTTTTTACTTATAAAAAGCTTTTTTCTATTTATAAAGCCCTTTTCCTTATTTATAAATAATTCTTTTTTATTTAAAAAAGAGTTTTTAATAATATAAATATATTTAATAATGAAAATATAAATATTAAAAATAATAATATAAATAATAAAGATATAAAAGTTTTTAAAAAAAAAAACTTTAAAAAGAAAAATATAAAAAAATATATATAAATAATATAAATATAAATTTAAATATAAATAAAAAAAATATAAATAAAGTAAAAATAAAAAAAGAAATAAATAAAAGAAAATATAAATAAAAAAAATATAAATAAAGTAAAAATAAAAAGGAAATAATTAATATAAATTTAAATAAAAATAAAAAAAATATAATTAAAATAAATTTAAAAAAAAATATAAATAAAAATAATATAAAAAATATAAAAAATAACTTTATTAAAAATAACCTTTTATTACCCTTTTATTTTAATATATTATTACTTTAACTTATATTATTATTATTTTAATTTTTATTATTATTTTTTAAGTTAAATATATATTATTATTATTTAAAATAAAGTATTTTATAACTTTTAAATATAAAAAAAAAAGATATATATTAAAGCCTTTTATTAAAGTAATAATATATAAAAATAGCTTTTTTTTATATATAATATAATAATTATAATAATTATAAATTACTTTTAATTTAAAAGTTAATTAAAAAATAAAAGTAAATATAATAATAATAATATATAATTTAATAAGTTATTTTTTTTTATTTAAAATATTTATAAAAAAAGATTATATTTAAATTTATTTAATTAAGCTTAAATATTATTATAATTTAAGTAAATTATAATTTTATAAATAATTAATATATAAGTTAATAATTATAAAAATTAAAAAAAGGCTTGCTTTTATTTTTTTTATTTTTATTAAAATAAATAATAATATATTAATTTTATTTTTAAAAATAATAAAATTACCTTAACTTAATTATATTATATTTTTATTATAATAATTATTATATTAATATTAATTATATAATATTTAAATATAATATATAAAATAACTTATAAAAGTTATATATAAAAATTAAAAGCTATATATAAAAATATATACTTAAATATATAAATAAAGTTATAAGTAAATTTAAAATATAAATAAAATAAAAAGCTTTTTTTTTTCTTTTTATATATATAAATTTACCTTAAATAATATAAATAAACTTACTTTAAATATTATAAGTAAACTTATTTTAAATTATATAAATAAAATTATTTTAATATATATAAATTTTAAATATTATAAATAAACTTACTTTAAATTATATAAATAAACTTATTTTAAATATTATAAATAAATTTATTTTAATTTATATAATTAAATTTACTTTAAACTTTATAAGTTAAATATATAATTTATATTATATAATAATAATTATAAGCTTAATAATTAATATAAAATATAATTTTTACTTTATAATTAAAAATATAACTTATATCTTTTTATAAAAATTATAAATTTAATTATTAATATAAAATATAATTTATATTATTTTATAAAATATATAATTTATATAATTATTATAAAATATAATTTATATAATTATTATAAAATATAATTTATATAATTATTATAAAATATAGCTTTTATTATATAATATAAGTTATAAGCTTAATAATAAAAAAAGTTACTTTAAATTTTAATAAAATATATATATAAATTTATTTTAAACTTATTTTATATTTATTATATATAATATATAAAGATTTACTTTAAATTTATTTTTATAAAAATATAATATTATAATTATAAATTATAATAAAGAAAATAAAATATTTATTATTTATTTAACTTAAAAAAAGATTAATAATTAATAAAAAAAAGTAATAAAAGATATATTATTATAATTAAGGATTATAATAAAAAAAAAGAAACTTTTATTATTTATTTAATATAAAAAAATAAAAGAAAATATAATACTTTAAGATTTAATTATTTTAAATATATATTTATATATATAAAAGTTATTTTAAACCTTACTTATAATATTAATATATAAATTAAAATAAGCTTATATAAAACTTATCTTAAATTTAAATATAAGGAAAAAAAATAAAATAAAAAAAAAAAGGAAAAAAATATAAAGAATTTTCTTTATTATAATTTATATTATATTAATAAAAAATTTAAATAAATAATAGCTTACTTTTAATAAATTATAATAATAAGGTTATTTTATTATTTATAAAATTATTTTATATAATTAAGTTATTTATAAAGAATTTAACTTTATATATATTTAAATTATAATATATAAATTATTTATAATTATTTTAAGGTTATAAAAAGAATTACTTATTAAGATATAAAGTTAAAGCTTATTTTTATTTATTTTATAATATATAAAAAATATTATTATATTTTTATATATAATTTTAACTTAAAGATATTAATTATTATTTAATAAATAATAATATTATAATATTACTTAATTAAATAATTATAAAAATTAATTATTTAAATTAATAATTCCTTTTATATTAAGTTAAATTATTATTATAATAAAGTTATTAATAAAATAAAATTAATTTATTTTATAATAATTTAAACTTAATTTATATTCTTTATTTAATTTATAACTTAAAATAATAATTAAGTAATTATTATATATAAATATTTATTAAGTATTATTAAAAATATTATTTTTTTATATTTTTTTTAACTTAATTACCCCTTAATTAATTTATATTATAAGCATTTCTTAATTAAGCTTAATTTCTTAAAAATTTAATATATTTTTTAAGTAACTTAATTAAATATTAATATTATTTATATTTTTATTATGCTTTATATAAGCTATATAAAAATTACTTTATTATAATTTTACTTAAAATTAATATTTTATAACCTTTCTTAAATTTAAGTTATATTATTATATAATATTTATAACTTAATGCTATATTAATTAACTATTATTATTAACTTTTCTTATTAATAAGTAATACTTTTTATTTAATAAGTAAATAATTTAATATTTATTAAATTTTACTTTAATATAATAAGAAAAGCTAATATTAAAGGATTAAAAAGTAATATTATTATAAATGCTTAATTATTATAAGCTAATTATCTTTATAATATATAAATTTTAATAAATTAATTTAATTAATATTAAAGTTATAATTAAATTTAGCTTATATTTTAAAGCTTAAAAGCTTTACTTAATTCTTTATTTTTAAATATTATTTTTAATAAAATTAATTATATTTTAAGCTTTATTTTATAATAAAGCTTATTATTATTTAATTAATAAATTATATTTATAAAGCCTTAGCTAAAGCTCTTTAAAACTTAATTATAAATAACTTAATTTTAAAATTTTTTATTATTTTTAAAATTATTATTTTAATATTAATGCCTTACCTTTTAATAAATTATAATATCTTAAGTTTTAAAAGCCCTTTTTATAATTTAATAATATTATTAATAATTACTTTTAATAATAATTAAAAGCAAAGTAAGTTAATTAATAAAATACTTTAAGCTTATTATTAAAAGTTATTATAAAGTAACTTTTTTAATACCTTTAACTTTAAACTTTAAGAAAATAAAAAATTAATAAGCTATATTTTTATAATTTATATTTATATTAAAAATTTAAATTAAAAGAACTTTACCCTTTTTATTTTATTAAAAGTTTTTATTTTTTATAAGCCTTTTTTAAAATATTTATATTATAATTTAATAAATATATTATCTTAATTAAATTCCTTACTTAATAATATCTTTAGCTTAAGTTTACTTATAAAGAATATTAATTTAAAAAGTTAAATATAAGTTTAACTTTACTTTATTAAATAAATAAAAAAATAATAAAAGTAATAATATTTTATTAATATTAAAGCTTTTATTTATTTTATATTTTTTATATCTTTTTATAATATTAAATTAAAGTTAAGTTTAATAAGGTTTTCTTTTCTTATTAATTTTATTAAGCTTATTTTCTTAATTATAATTTTATTAAATAATAAATAAAAATAATAAGAATTTTATTAATTTATTTATATATATTATTAATTAAATAATAAGGCATTTAATTATCTTAAAAAAGTTATAATTACTTTTATTATTTATTTATGCTTAATTAAATTTCTTTACTTTAATATTTAAAGCATTAAATAAAAATTATATTATATTAATATTACTTTTTAATTATTATAATATTATATTTTAATTAAATAATTAAATTCTCCTTATTTATATTAATTTTAAGTTAATTATTAATTATATATTAAATAATTAAAGCTTATTAAGGGTATTTATTATAAATATTAAAAAGCTTTAATTAATTATTTAATTAATATTAATTTATTTTTAAAGCATTTATTTAAAGCTTAATATACTTAACCTTTAAAGCTAATTTTTTTCTTAAAGTTATAAATTTATTTTATTAACTTTTTTTATTTATATTATTTTATTAATTAAAGGTTATTTACTTTAAAAATTTATTATAATTATAAATATAATTTAATATAAAAATTATTCCCTTTAAAAAATTTTTAAAAAATATTAAAAGTATATTAAATTTAATAAAAATGCTAAGCTTTTTTAGCTATTAAACTTTATCTTTAAATAAATTATTTTTAAGATAATAAGCTATTAAAAAGAAAAGATAATTTTATTTAAGGCTTTTATTATTATTTTTTTTTTTAATTATATTATTATATAAAACTTATATTTAAATATAAAAATATTAACTTACTTTCTTTTTATTAAAAAATATATAAATATATACTTTAAAATAAAGTTTTTTTATAACTTAAAATTAATTAACTTATATTTAATTATTATTTATATAAAACTTTTTCTTACTTTAATTCTTTAAGTTTTTATTAAAATATTTATTATTATTATTAAAATTTATATTAAAGGCTATTTAACTTAAGCTTATATCTTAAGCTTTATTATTAATCCTTATAATTATTTATTTCTTAAGATATTATTTTTATTTTAAAGGTAAGGTATAAGTAATATATTTAAGCGTTATTTATTTTTAAAGCTAATATATTTAATAAATAAGTTATTATATAATTCTTAATAAATTTTAACTTTTATAGCTATTATTTTATTATTAAAATATATTAATGCCTTTTATAATATTTAATAAGCATATACTTTAATATCTTAATCTTATATTTAATTTATCTTATATTATTAATTTTACTTATTAAAAATAACTTATTAATATTAATATATTTAAATACTTATATTTAATTAAATAATAAGGGCTTTTTATATATTTAAAGTTTTTAAAAATAAATAAAAATAATATATAGCTTTTTAAATCCTTAATTATTTATTTTACCTTATAAAATTAAAATTAATATTATTATTTTAAGAAAAACTTTAATAATAATTAATTATTAAATAATTTAATTAATTTTTTATTTTTATATTTATATTTAATAATTAATTTATATATTAAAATTATTATAAGCCTTTATTAAAGTTTCCTTTAATTTTACTTTATATAAGCATAATTTATTATCTTTTAAATTTATTTATTAAAACTTTTACTTAAATCCTTTTAAAAATATTAAAATTAATTAATAATATATTAAAGCTTTTATTTATATTTACTTTTATTATATATATAAATTTTATATTTAAATACTTATTTTAATAAATAACTTTTTAATTTATATTTTAAAATAAGTTATTAATAATTATTATATTAATATTCTTATAAAGCGCAAACCTTAATTTTTATAAAGATATTATTTATTAAGCTATAATATACCTTAAAAAGTGCTATATTTTTAATAATTTTATTCCTTTATAAAAATTAATGCTAACTTATATTAAATAAAATATATAAAAGAAAACTTTTAATAAGCTGCTTAACTTAAATTTAATTATAAATATTTTCCTTTTAATAATTTTATATATTATTTAACCCCTTTTTTAAAGTGCTTTTTATTTTTTAATTATTTTACTTATATATTATTAATCTTTAATTAATATTTAGCTTTAAAAGAAATTTATTTTTTATTTAAAATAATATTTTTAAATTATTTAACTTATTAAAAAAAGCTTTATATAAGCTTAATATTTAATTATATAAAGCTTTTAATTTTTTTATAATATTTTATTTTAAGAAACTTAAAAAGCATTATATTAAAAGTATTTTTTATAAATTATAACTTAAGCTTAAGCTAAATTTTAAATTTAAGTTATTATTATTTTATTTATTATTATTAAGGCAATTTTTATTAATTTCTTTTTCTTTATTTATTAATATACTTAAATTTAATAAATATTTTTACTTAATTTAAGGTTAAATTTTTAAAAGTTAAAAATTTAATAATAAGGTATTACTAAGGCCTTTTAAAATAAGGATTTAATTATTATGCTTAAGATTTTAATAAGTTTATTATTAAATTTTAAGGCCTATTTTTATAAAAAAGCAATACTTTATTATTAAGTTAAGTTTAAAAGTTAAAATAATGCTTAAATAAGCATATCTTTTAAAATATTAAAGAATATAATATATATTTTAAAATTAAATAATTTATTAATTTTATAATTTATATTATTATTATTATATTTTATTATATTCTTTATTAATATTAAATTTAAGAAATTTATTATTAAAAGTTTTAATTTATTTATTATTTATCTTTAAAGTTTTAATATAAAAATAAAAATTAATTTAATTATTAATAAGCTTGCTTTTTATTTTTAAAAAGCCTTTAAAGGGGCTAGCTTGCATTAAGGTAATAATAAAGTATAAATTTATAAAAAGTTTTTAAGTATGCTTAAAATATATTTTAATAATAATCTCTTTATTAATTTATTAATAAAAACTTATTATAATTTTTATTTTCTTTAAATAATTAAATTTAAATAACTTTTTAACCTTAAATAATTATTATTAACCTTTTTAAATTAATTTAAAAGCCTTATTAAATTATTTAATTAATATATAATAATAAGTAATATATATAAAGAGTAGAAATATAATTAATATAAGCTAATAACTTATGCTTATTAAGAATTTCTTATTAAAAAGTAATAATTATAATGCTTTATTCTTAATATAATAAAGTTTTATAAAATTATTTAAGCTTTTTAGTTAAAAAGAAACTTATTAACTTTATTAATATAATATATATATAACTTAAAATATTTAAGGATATTATAATATTTTTAATTCTTAAGCATTTAAATTATTTCTTAATATAAAAAAAAAGGAATAAAAGAAATAAATATTTCTTTTAAGTTAATAAATTAAATAATTTAAGCTTATAAAAACCTTATTAGCTAAGTAAATAATACATTATATAATAATATTAATTATTATTTAACCTTATAAAGCTTTAATTATTAAGCTTATTTTTTTATAACTTAATTTATTATTTTAAGGAATTAATATATATCTTAAGCTTAAGTATTAAACTTATATTTATAACTTAAACTTACTTCTTTATATATATTATAATAACTTAATATTACTTAAGCTTATTATAAAATTAACTTAAATTAATTAATATTAATTAATATTAATTATAATTATTAAAAATATTCTTTATATTAAATAATATTGCTTAATATTAAATTACTTTTAATAAATTAAAAATAATTAATTTATTTAATATAAAGGATTTTCTTATAAATTTAATATAAATTAATAATATTTAATAAATTTATACTTTTATAAGCTTATAAATATAATTAACTTATTATTATTTTAAACTTTCTTTAACTTAAATTAATAATCTTTTTAAAAAGCTAATATATTATTTAAGTAATATAAGTTATTTAATAAATTAAGATTTTATTTATTATTATAATTAAGTAAATAAATTACTTTATTAATTAAGAATAGCTATATATTATTATTTATAAAATTAAAAAAAAGCTTTTAATTTATTAATTTTAATTATATTTAAATTTAATAAGTTTTCTTATATTAAGTTAAATTAAACTATAAGCTTTATTCCTTATAATGCCCTTTTATTAATTTTTTTAAGTTTTAACTTTATAATTATACTTTTCTTAAAACTTAAAATTTTACTTTTATATAAAGTATTAAGTAAGTTAATTAATAATATTATTTAATCTTTAATTAATATAATTTATAATTAAAATTATAATAATATTTAATTATTTTTAATTTCTTAATTTTTATTTTTAATTAATAAAAATATTTTTAATAAATATTTTTATAATAATTAATCTTTAATTAATTTAAAAATTTTACCTTTAATAATTAAATATTAATACCTTTAATTATCCTTATTAATTATTATAGCGATTTTAAAAATTAATAAAATAAAATTATAATATTTTTTTTTTATTTTTATATTAATATATTTAAATATATACTTACTTTAAATATTTTAATTTTTTTATAATAAAAATTTTAATTCCTTAATATATTTAATAAAAAATATATAGCTTTTTAAAAGAAAAGGCTTAATTAAATTAATATATATAATAAGGTAAATTAGCTAATTAAGCTTAAGGTTTAATTATAAGCTTTTTAATTATAATAACTTTAATATATATTATTAAAGCTAAAATTATTATAGCTATTAATATTAAACTTACCCTTTAATTATTCTTTATTAAAGAATTTAAATTATACTTATTTTAATTATAAAACTTAAAAAAGCCTTATATTAATATTTATTATTATTATCTTTTTAAGTTAAGATTAAGTAATTTATATACTTATTATTTTTCTTAAATATAATAACTATTTCTTAAGCTTTTTTTTTAAAGTTAAGCTTTAATCTTTTATTATTTATTATAATTATAATTAGCTAAAACTTAATTATTAAAAGTTAATAAAGCAGAAATTTAAATATATTATTATTAATATAAGGTTATATAATTTAAAAAGTTATTATAAATTATTAATAAGCCTTAAAGGGTATTAATTTTTAATTTAATAAATATATTTCTTTTAAAGTTAAAATTTTAAATATATATTAATTTTAAAATTACTATAAATATTTATATAATAAGTATTATTAAATATATAATAATTAATTTAATAAGTTATTTATAATTTTACTATTTATATATTTAAACTTATACTTATATAACTTAATTTTTTAAATAAATATATAATTATTAATAAAATTAATTAAATAATTAATATAAATATTAATAAAGGGTCCTTATAATGTTTATTATTAATTACTTAATAAAAACATTTTTTATTATTATTATATTAAGAGCAGCCTTTATAATATAGCTATAAGAAATATAGTTAACTTTTATTATTCTTTTTTAAGTTTTTTAAAACGCTATTAATTAAGCATAAGTATTATTAACAAGGCTAATAATAAAGTATTACTTAAGCGCTTTAAAAAAAAACCGTTCCTTAAGGTTATAGCTATTTAATATTTATTAAAGGGGTAAGATTTTTTATTACTTAATTTTAAGTTTAATTAATAATTAATTATTTATAAAGCTTATTTTTTAATATTAAGTAATAAAAGTTATTAATGCTTTTAAGTAAATTATTAATAATTATATTAAAATATTTTTATTAATAATAAGGTTTAATTTAAGCTATAAATTTCTTATAATTAAGGCTATTAAGCTTATTAAGCTATTTAAAAAATTATATAATAAAAATTATATAAAATATAAAACTTATATTAACTATTATAACTTAAGAATTATGCATTTTAATTATATTTTTTTTTTTTTTAATTTATTTTAAATAATTATTAAAAGCTTTACTATTTTTAACTTATTATTAATTATAATATTAAATAAATTACTTAAAAACCTTTATTATTATATATTTATATATATAACCTTACTTATAAAAAAAAAAGGCCGGCTTAAATTAATTACTTTATACCTTTTATAAGGAATTATAAGAATTATAAAATTTATTATATTAAAATAAATTAAGCTTAATAGCTATTAATAAAGCAAGGAAATAATTTACCTTTTTATATAAAGGCTTATGCTTAAAAATAAAATGCTTAATAAGTTAAATAGCTCTTTTTAAATATTTATAAGGCATAAAGTTATTAAAAAAGAAAGCAAGCTTTATTAACTTATTAATTTTTTTATATCTTTTTATAATTCTTTTAATATTATATTACCTTATAATATATTATAAAGGCCTTTAATATAATTTTAATTATATTAAAAATTTATTTATATAAAGAATTAAAAAAATTAACTTATAGCCATTAAACTTATTTTTTAATATATATATATTAAAAAAACTTTATTAAAAAATTTAATATTAAGCATTATTAAGTACCCTTTAATAAGCAATTAATAACAAGTTATTATTATACTTATTAAAAACTTATTAAGTTATATTTATTATAACTTTTTTTTTTTACTTATTTTTTTTTTTTCCTTTTTATATACCCTTTAATATTATCTTACTTATTAATATATTATAAAAAGTTTTAATATAAAAATATATATATTAAAAAATTTATTTATATAGCGATTTTAAAAAATTAACTTATAGCCATTAAATTTATTTCTTAATATATATATATTATGCCGCCTTTAATAAAATTTAACTTTAAAGAAATAGCTTAATTAATATATAAAAGCTTTTACATTAATTTAATTATTATATCATTTTATTATTATAATTAATAATGCTTATTATATAATTAATAATTATTACTTAAGCTATAAGAAATATACTTAAAATTAAAGTATATGCTTTAATAAGCTTTTTTTAATAATATAGTTTTTATTTATATATAATTACTTTATATAAATATAAATAAGGATTTATATTAAATATTAAGGTAATTCCTTTTATATAATTTATAAATTATATATTGCTAAATAACTTATAATAAAATAAATATAATAATATATTTTCTTTAAGCTAAAATACTTATAATAAGCTATAAGCTTATTTTTATATAAAGGGTTAAAATAAATTTAAAAAAAGTTTAAAATAAGTCCTTAAATTTAATATTTATATTTATAATAAGATTTCTTTACTTATATTATAACTTATTTTATATAATATATATTATTTAAATACCCTTAATAAGCTTTATTAAATAATATATACTTTATTTATATTAAATAATAAATAAAAGTATTATAATAAAATATATATTTAACGTTAAGGTAAGTTTAAAGTAAGTTTAAAGTAAGTCTTTTAAAAAAGTTTAAAGTACTTTCTTAAGTAAAACTTATATATAAAAATTTTAATATATTATGCTTTTAATTAAATATTTATATTATTTTTTAGCCTTAAATAATTATTACTAACTTTCTTAAGCTAATTTAAAAGCCTTATTAAATTATTTAATTAATAATAATAATAAGCAATATATATAAAAGATAAGGATATAATTAATATAAGCTAATAACTTATGCTTATTAAGGATTTCTTATTAAAAAGTAATAATTATAATGCTTTATTCTTAATATAATAAAGTTTTATAAAATTACTTAAACCTTTTAATTAAGAAAGAACTTACTAGCTTTATTAATATAATATATATATAGCTTAAAATATTTAAGGGCATTATAAACTTATTATTATCTTAAACTTTTATTAGCTTAAATTAATAATTTCTTTAAAAAGCTAGCATATTACTTAAATAATATAAGTTATTTAATAAATTAAGGTTTTATTTATTATTATAATTAAGTAAATAAATTACTTTATTAATTAAAAATAGCTATGCATTATTACTTATAAAATTAAAAAAAGAGCTTTAATTTATTAATTTTAATTATATTTAAACTTAATAAGTTTCCTTATATTAAGTTAAATTAAGTTATAAGTTTTACCTTTTATAATACTCTTTTATTAATTTCTTTAAATTTTAGCCTTTAATTATATTCCTCTTAAAACTTAAAAACTTTACTTTTATATAAAGTGCTAAGTAAATTAAGAAATAATATTACTTAATTCTTAATTAATATAATTTATAATTAAGATTATAATAATATTTAATTATTTTTAATCCCTTAACTTTTATTTTTAATTAATAAAAATATCCTTAGTAAATACTTTTATAATAATTAATTTTTAATTAATTTAAGAATTTTACTTTTAATAATTAAATATTAATACTTTTAATTATTTTTATTAATTATTATAATAATTTTAAAAATTAATAAAATAAAATTATAATATTTTATTTTATTATTTTATGCTAATATATTTAAATATATGCTTGCTTTAAATACTTTAATTTTTTTATAATAAAAGTTTTAATTTTTTAATATACTTAATAAAGGGTATATAGCTTTTTAAAGGGAAAAGCTTAGCTAAATTAATATATATAATAAGGTAAATTAGCTAATTAAGCCTAAGGTTTAATTATAAGCTTTTTAATTATAATAACTTTAATATATATTATTAAAGCTAAAATTATTATAGCTATTAATATTAAACTTACCCTTTAATTATTCTTTATTAAAGAATTTAAATTATACTTATTTTAATTATAAAACTTAAAAAAGCCTTATATTAATATTTATTATTATTACCTTTTTAAGTTAAGATTAAGTAATTTATATACTTATTATCTTTCTTAAATATAATAATTATTTCTTAAGCTTTTTTTTTAAGGTTAAGCCTTAACTCTTTATTATTTATTATAATTATAGCTAATTAAAACTTAATTATTAAAAGTTAATAAGGTAGAAATTTAAATAAATTATTATTAATATAAGGCTATATAATTTAAAAAGTTATTATAAATTATTAATAAGCCTTAAAGGGCATTAATTTTTAATTTAATAAATATACCCCTTTTAAAGTTAAGATTTTAAGCATATATTAATTTTAAAATTATTATAATTATTTATATAATAAGTATTATTAAATATATAATAATTAATTTAATAAGTTATTTATAATTTTATTATTTATATACTTAAATTTATACTTATATAGCTTAATCTTTTTAAATAAGTATATAATTATTAATAAAATTAATTAAGTAATTATTATAAATATTAATAAGGGTTCTTTATAATGCTTATTATTAATTGCTTAATAAGAAAAATTTTTATTATTATTATATTAAGAGTAATCTTTATAATATAGTTATAAGAAATATAGCTAGCTTTTACTATTTTCTTTTAAATTCCTTAAAGCATTATTAATTAAGTATAAATATTATTAATAAGGCTAATAATAAGGTATTGCTTAAATACCTTAAAAGAAAATTATTCTTTAAAGCTATAATTATTTAATATTTACTAAGGAATAAGATTTTTTATTACTTAATTTTAAGCTTAATTAATAGCTAATTATTTATAAAGCTTATTTTTTAACATTAAATAATAAAAGCTATTAATGCCTTTAAGTAAATTATTAATAATTATATTAAAGTACTTTTATTAATAATAAGGTTTAATTTAAGTTATAAATCCCTTATAATTAAGGCTATTAAGCTTATTAAGCTATTTAAAAAACTATATAATAAGAATTATATAAGATATAAAACCTATATTAATTATTATAACTTAAAAGCTATATATATTTAACTATATTTTTTTTTTTTTAATTTATTTTAAATAACTATTAAAAGCTTTATTATTCCCAACTTATTATTAATTATAATATTAAGTAAATTACTTAAAAATCTTTATATTATTATATACTTATATATATAACTTTATTTATAAGGAAAAAGGTTAACTTAAATTAATTACTTTATATTTTTTATAAAGAATTATAAGAGCTATAAGATTTATTATATTAAGGTAAATTAAACTTAATAATTATTAATAAAGCAAAGAAATAATTTACCTTTTTATATAAAAGCTTATGCTTAAAAATAAGGTGCTTAATAAGCTAAATAGCTCCCTTTAAGTATTTATAAGGCATAAGATTGCTAAGAAAAAAGGCAAGCCTTGCTAATTTATTAATTCTTTTATACCCTTTTATAATTCTTTTAATATTATATTACTTTATAATATATTATAAGGGCCTTTAATATAATTTTAATTATGCTAAAAAATTTATTTATATAAGAAATTAAAAAAATTAACTTATAATTATTAAATTTATTTCTTAATATATATATATTAAAGAAACTTTATTAAAAAATTTAATATTAAGTATTATTAAGTACCTTTTAATAAGTAATTAATAATAGCTTATTATTATACTTATTAAAAACTTATTAAGTTATATTTATTATAACTTTTTTTTTTTTTACTTATCTTTTTTTTTTTTTCCCTTTTTATATATTATTTAATATTATCTTACTTATTAATATATTATAAGGGGCTTTAATATAAAAATATATATATTAAAAAATTATTTATATAATAATTTTAAAAAATTAATTTATAGCTATTAAATTTATTTTTTAATATACATATATTTATTACCTTTAATAAAATTTAACTTTAAGAAAATAGCTTAATTAATATATAAGGGCTTTTATATTAATTTAATTATTATATTATTTTATTATTATAATTAATAATGCTTATTATATAATTAATAATTATTATTTAAGCTATAAGGAATATGCTTAAGATTAAAATATATGCCTTAATAAGCTTTTTTTAATAATATAGTTTTTATTTATATATAATTACTTTATATAAATATAAGCAAGGATTTATATTAAATGTTAAAGTAATTCCTTTTATATACTTTATAAGCTATATATTATTAAATAACTTATAATAAAATAAATATAATAATATGTTTTTTTTTTAAGTTAAAATACTTATAATAAGTTATAAGCTTATTTTTATATAAAGGGCTAAAGTAAGTTTAAAAAAGTTTAAGATAAGTTTTTAAATTTAACATTTATATTTATAATAAAATTTCTTTACTTATATTACAGCTTATTTTATATAATATATATTATTTAAATGCTTTTAATAAGCTTTATTAAATAATATATATTTTATTTATATTAAATAATAAATAAGAGTGTTATAATAAAATATATATTTAATATTAAGATAAGTTTAAAATAAGTTTAAAGTAAGTTTTTAAAAAAGTTTAAAGTAACTTTTTTAAATAAAACTTATATATAAAAATTTTAATATGCTATGCTTTTAATTAAGTATTTATATTATTATATTAATTTATTATATATAAAATATATTATTTAAAAGCTTTTGCTTTACTTTATTAAATATATTATAATATAAATTTTTCTTATATTTATAATAAGCATTATAATAAGAAATATAAAAAGTTTAAGGTAAGTTTAAATTAAAATAATAAATATATAATAAGTATTATATATTATTTAATAACCTTAAATAAGCGTTTTTAAATAATATATAGCTTATTTATTTATAATTCTTATAATATATATTATAGTAAAATAAATTAAAAAGTTTAAGGTAACTCTTAAATATATATAATTTAGGATTTATTTTTATAATTTATAAAGTTTATAATATTATATATTATATATTATTAAAAAGCTTAGAAAAAGCTTTATATAATAATAATATTTATATTTATATAAGTTTAATATTAAAAGAGTTAATTAAAAAGTTTTATAATTTAAAAAATGCTTAACTTAATTATAATTAAAATTAATATATTTTTAAATTTAAATTTAACTTAAAAATAAATTTAATTATTATTTTAGCTATAATAACTATATATATTAAAAAAGTATATTATTAAATAGCCTTTTTTTTTACTTTATTTAGCAATATATATATTATTTATATAAAATAATTATAATAAGTATTATAATTAAATATAAGGAAAAGTTTAAGGTTATTTTCTTATTATAAGGATTATAATTTTTATTATAAGATAAAGATTATAGCCTTTAATAAAATTTAAGGTAAGTTTTATATAATCTTTTAAACTTAACTGCATATCTTAATAATTATATAATTAAGTATAATATAATATATATTATTTAATAACTTTTATTTAAATATATTAAATAATTTATATTATAAACTTTTTATATAATTATAATAAGTTATATAATTAAAAATATTTAAAAGTTTAAGGTAAGTTTAGCTTAAATTTAAAATATAATATATATAATATATATTATTTAATAATTATAAAGCTATGCTTTTAAATAATATTATTTTTATATTAATTAAGCATTTATTAAGTATATTATATTAAAATAAGTTAAAAAGTTTAAGGTAATTTTTATAAATTAAAACTTTAAAATTTATTTTTATTATAGCTTATTAATTAATTATAATAAAAAATATATTATTTAAAAGCTTAAAATAAAGGTTATTACTTAATATAATTTATATATATATTAATTAAGGTATAAGAAAGTTTAAAAAAAAAGTTTTATTAATTAAAAAAAGATTAATATAATATTAATATAAATATTTTATATTTTTAATTTAAAAATTAACTTAATATAACTTTTTTTTATTATATTTATTATAATACTTATATAATTATATAATATATATTATTTAATAGCTTAAAATATAAATTATTAAATAATATATATATTATTTATATATATATTATATAAAGAGCGTAATAATAAGTAATATATTTTAATTTAAAGTTTAAAGTAAGTTTTATTAATATTTAAGGTAATTTTTTTTTATATTTAAGGTAATCTTTTATAATTAAATAATTTAATTTATATTATAATGCATTATATTAAATATATATTATTTAAAAGCCTTAAATGCACTTTTTTAAATAATATATATTTTATTTTTATATAATAAAAGCTAGTAATGTTATAGCTAATAATATAAAAAAAGTTTAAGGTAAGTTTAAAAAAAAGTTTAAAATAACTTTTTTATAAGTTTAAGGTAACTTTACTTTAAGTATAATATAAATAATTAATATATATATATTAATAAATAAGTTATATAATAATAAGTTAATTTTTTTAATTTCTTATTTTAAATAATTTTTTAATATACTTAATTAAATAATAAAGCCCCTTATAATATATTATTAAGTAAAATAATATTATAAGATATATAAGGAATAGGAATTAAAAGCTTAATTTAATAATTATAAAGCTAAGGCTTATTATTAATATTAATATTATAATAATTATAAGGTTTATTAATTAATTATTAAAGCTAAGGTTAATATAATAATAAAAAGATTTATAATAAAGCATATTTTATATATATATTTTATAAGATAAATTATAAAGCTATAAATTAATTTTTTTATTTACTTATATAAATAAATATTTTAGCTAACTTATTTTAACATTAAAGCTTATTATAATATATTAATAAATAAGGTAATATTAAAAAATATATAAAAAGATAATTAATTAATTGCTTTAATTTATATTAAGGCTAAAACTTATTGCTTTTTAAAGTATATATAAATATGCTATTTAATAATTATAAGGTATAATATAATAAGTTACTTTAATTAATATTTAATATTTTAATGCCTTGCCTTTAAATAAAATATATTAATAAAAAAATAAATAAATATAATAATTATATATTTATTTAATTATGCTTATTTATTCCTTTATTTAAATATTACCTTAATAATATATAATATTAATAATTAAAATTATAGCTTTAAAATTATTTTTTTTTTATAAGGGGCTATAAGGCTTGCCTTATATTTTAATTATAAAGAACTTATAATTATCCTTAATTATAAATAATTATAATTTAATTACTATTAATTATATAATTATATATTAAGAGTTATATTTAACGTTTAAAGATAATATAAAGCGCTTAAAAATAGCATTTTTTATAATTTTTATTAAGGTTTACTTTAAAAATTTAAATAATGCTTTAGCTTAATTATATTATAATAAGAATTATAAAGAATTATTAAAGCATAAAATTTAAATATATATATACTCTTTCTTTTTTATTTTTTATAAAAGGTTATTTAGCTTATTATATACCTTTATTATAAAAAAGCTTTTAATTTAATTATTATTAATTTTATTTATTATTATTAGCTTTAAATAATAATGCATATATTACTTATAAGCATTAAGAGCTATATATATAAAGCTAAGATTAAGCTATAAGGGCTTATTTACTTAATAAGCAATACCTTTATTATTATTAACCCTTTTTTTTATATTATAAAATATTAAGCTTAATATAAGAATTAATATAAGGTTAAAAGGCTAGTTTATTATATAATAATAATATTTAAGTAATTATTATTTATAAATAAATAATTTAAAAGCAATTAATTATTAATTAATAAGCATAATATAATAATATTTTTATTTCTTATAATCTTTATCTTAAAATTATAATATTTATAATAATAATAATAAGGAAATTAGCTTTATATAATAAATAATTAAAAGCATTTATATATAATAAAGCTTTGCTTTAATAATAATATAATAGTTAATATTAAGCTATTTATTAAGCATTAAAGCAACTTTATATTTAAGAAGAGTTTATTATTTTTTTACTTATTTATTATAATCTTTATAAAGTTATTATATAAATTAATATAGTTATTTAAAAGCATAAGTAAATATATAAGTATTAAGTTAAGCTTAAACTTATTATAATATAATTATTTAAAATGCTTAATATTAAAGCTATTATTAATAAATATATTTTGCTAGCTTTAAAATTAATTAATTTATTTAAAAAGGTTTTAAAGTTATAAATTATTATAGCCTTTTTTTAGCTAAAATAAAGAAAATATTATATATATATAAAAAGTAATATTTATATTTTTATTAAGTAAGTATAAAGGCTTATAAATATATTTTATAAGAAAAAAGGCTATATATAATTAATATTATAAATTAGTAATTATATTAAAGTTAGTTATTAAAATAATATTTAAGTTAAATAAAGTATTTAAAGTATATATATAAAGGGAGTTATTTTTAATTTTAAATTATAAGGCCTTAATAATAACTTTAAATATATATTTATTTATAAAAATATAATTAATAAAGTTTATATATAAGTTATAAGTATATTATTTTAAATATTAAATAAAAGGTTAACTTGCTTATTAATAAGGTATTATAATTATTATAATATATTATAAGGTATAAATATAATAATATAAAATTATATATATATTATAAGTTAATAAATATAGTAGGTTATAAGGCAGCTTAAATAATTATCTTTAATAATAAATATATATTACTTTATATAAAAGATTTTAAGCTGCTTTAACTTTAATTTAATAATAATAAAGCTTTATATATTTATAAACTTAAATTTATTAAAGTTAAGCATTATATATATATAATAGCTAGTATATATATTTATAAATAATTATTATTACTTACTTATATTAAGAAAATTAAAAAGATATTTAATAATAAATTATTATTATTATTAATTTATATCTTAAAATTAATATATAAAGTTAATATTTTATTAATTAAGTATAATATTTATATAGAATTTATATAAATTGCTAAGTATAATAATAATATAAATATATAAATTAAGGAATAGCGATTTTTTTATAAGTTTTATTAATAAAGGGTAAGGGTAAGTTAAGGTTAGTTATAATTATATTTATATTTATAAATATCTTTTTAAGCTTAATTTAAGGGATATATATATATATATTTAAATATAAATAATATTTATATTGCTAAGAAATAAAATATATAATAATATATAATATATAACCTTAAGCTTAAGTAGCTTAAAAATATACTTTTTAATAAACTTTTATATTAATTAAAATAACTTAATAATTTACTTAATTAGTATTTATAATATATAATAGTTATATAATATAATAATAAACTTAAGCTTTATAATAAAAATTTAAGAAATTTTCTTTTAAAAAATAATATTATTAATATAATTTTATAATAAGTTATAATGCTTTATTATATAAGTTATAAATATAATTAAAAATATAAATATTAAAGGCTATAATTTTATACTTAAAATTATTTAATTATATATATTAAGGTATATTATATAAGCTTAAAGTTAATAAAGAAAAGTAATTTATTTTTATAATAAGGTATAAATAAAAGTAATTTACTTATTTATTTATAAGGTAAATTATATTATAATAAGAAAGGATATTTTTAAGCTTAAGGCTAATATATTAAGGCTTTTTTATTAATAATATTAAGTTTATAAGCTTATTATTAATTTTTAAATAAAAAGGTATTTTAAAATAGTATAAGAAATAAATAATTATATAATAATAAGCTTATAAGCATAAGGTTAAACTTAGCTATTAAAAACTATTTTATTATAAAGATTAAGTTATTTAAAAGCTGTTAATCTTAGCTTAATACTTTAATTTTAATAATAAGTTAATTAATAATAATAATATATTAATTATAATTAACTTTAATTAAGTTATTAAGATTAGCTATGCATATAATATAAAAGAGAATGTATATATTTTTAAGCAGCTTTATTATGCTTATTTTATTAAAGGATTTAAGAAATATATAATAATTAAGTAATAAGTATAAGTATATTTTTAAGGCTATATTTATTAAAAATATATAAAAAGATAAATAAGTTAATAGTAATTTTTTATTATTTTATTATAATTAATTATAATAAGGGTTATAATTTATTTATATATAATCTTTTATTACTTTTTTTATATATTAAGTATTAAGTTAATATTTATATTATGCTTATTATATTTATTTATAAATGCTTATATATAAGCTTATTTATACTTTATTATTAAGTATTAAGCGCTTAAAGGCTTTTTATTAAAAGGGTTAATAACTTTTATTAAGTATAAAAAATATTATTTTATAAGAATTATAAGCCTTAAGCTATTAAATATAATAATTGCTACCTTATTATATTATTTATAACTTATTTTAAATTAGCTTTAATAATAAAGTATTATAAAAAAGGTATTATATATATTTTTAATTATTAAAGCTTACTTATAAGTTATTTATTTTAGCATTAAATATATATTTAAGATAATATAATTTATATAAATAATATAGCCTTTTATATAAGTATTAAAGGATTTCTTTATTATATTATATATATTAAAGTTAACTTAATAATAATTTAAGTGTATAATTATAAAGTTAAAATATATAAATATTTATTGCTTTATTTATTTAAATATTTTTATTAAAATAGCTTTAAAGGTTATATTTTTAAAGTTATATCTTTTAAATAAGTATTATATATTATTAAATTCCTTTATATTCTTAAATAATACCTTAAGAATAAATTATAAAAGCTTAAGGTATTAATTTTATATAAGGGAATATTAATATAATTTTTATTAATTAAATTAATATTATTTTCTTTTTATATTTTAACTTATAATATTAATATAAAGGCTATTATTATATTAAATAATTATAAGTATTATTTAAGGGTAATAATTAGTATTATTTAATAAAGATTATAAAAGTAAGTGCTTATTTATAAAGAATTATTATAGCTTATTAAGTAAGGCATTAATTTACTTAAATTTAAAATTTATTAATATTTAAAGAAATATAATTTTTATTATTATAAGCTTAGCTTAAAGTAATTATATATTTTTAAACTTATATAGCTTAATATTATTATAAAGCTTTTTATAAAAGTTTTATATAATAATAAATATAAATAATAAAGATATAAAGCATAATTTTATATTAATATAAAAAGCATTAAGGCTTAATGCTTTTATATAAATATTATTTATATTAATATGCTAAATAATAATATATTAGCTTAATGCCTTTTTTAATTTTAATGCTTATTTAAATATACTTTAATGCTATTAATAATACTTTAAATATATAATTAATAATTAAAAAGTTTATTATATTTAAGCTTTAATTTTATTTAAAATTATTATTATTAAAATATAGCTATATTAAAAGGATAATATAATAATAAGTTATTTATAAAAACCTTAGCTTTAAGTATAATTAAGCACTTATTAAGCTTTTTTAAAAGATAAGCTTTATTACCTTATTAATAATAATATATTTCTTTAAGCAGCCTTATTATATTACTTAACTTACCTTAATTAATTAATAAGCTTTTATTTCTTTTTAATATATATTATAAAGTAATTATTATACTTATAATATAATTTAAATATATTTTTTATTTATATTATATAATATATTTTATCTTTTTTTATAATTTTTAAGCCTTAATTAATGGCTTATAATAACTTTAATAAGGTTATTATGCTTATAAATTAAGTTATAATTAAAAATAAGGTTTAAAGAATAGCTTAAATTAAGGCTTTAATAATTAATTATTCTTATTATTATATTAAGAATTAACTAAAGTTATTAGCTAAGGTATTTTAAATAGCTATAATGCTTATAATAAAGCTATCCTTACTTATAAGGCTATATATAAAGTAAGTATATACCTTTTAATTATGCTAATTATTATTATTATTATTATTATTTACTTTTAATAGCTATTATTAAATTTATTTATTTTTAATAAGCTATTATTAAATTTATTTATTTTTAATAATTATTATTAAGCTTGCTTATAATTAATAAAATAAAGTAATAGGTAATAATAATAATAATATTAATAAGAAAGTTATTATTAACTTAAATAAGGTTTTTAAAATTATTTAATAAAAATAAATAATTATTAATATTATAAAGTTTATTAATATTAATAAATTTAGGCTTTAATTAAATTAACCCTTTTTTAAATAATTTATATAATATAAATATTTTAAGGAATTAAGGTTAAGATTAAGGTTTTTAATAAATCAAAAAAAACTATTTTTTTAATATAGCTTTTAATATAATTTTTAAGGCTTTTAAAGCCTTTAAATAACTTTTATAGCCCTTTTTATAATCTTAACTATATTATTTATTATAATACTTTATTAAGCTAATAAGCTAGCCTTAATAGCTTTAATAATAATAAATATATTAATAAGTTATTATTATTAATTATAAAAGTATAATTAATAAATAACTTAAGCATTTATTAATAATAATTATAATATAAGCTTTTTTATAAGCTTAAAATAAAGTATTAATATAAAATTATTATATAAAAAATATTTTAATAAAGACTTTATTGCTATAAAGGGTTTTTAATAAGGTTATTAAGTATTAATGCCTTTATATTATTATTTTTAATAAGCATTTATATAAAGGCATTTAATATACTTTTAATATAAAAGCTTATTTTAATATAAGTAATATATTTAATAAAATGAAAAATAAGCTTAATAAAAAATAGTTAATTATTATAAATTAAGAATATAATTTTAATAAAGATAATAATAATAATAAGATTAAGCCTTAATAGCTATATAAGTAATTAAGTAATTAATATTATAAAAAAAAGGAGTTTATTATTTAAGGTAATTAATATATATAAAGCTAAGTTTATAAGCATTTATTAATAATAAAGTAATTTAATTATTATATAAGCTATAATATAATTATAAGTTATAATATAATTAAGGTAAAATATTATAAGTATTATTATAAAATATAAAAGTAATTATATTAATAATTATAATATTTAGCATATATAAATAAACTTAATTATTAATAATAAGTAATTTATTAATTTTATATTACTAAAAGTTTTTTATAAGTTATTAAAGCATTTCTTTTTATATAAATATTATTATTTATACTTTATATGCTTTTTTTAACGCCTTTTTAATAAAGGGCATAATTAAGTATAATAAAGCTATTATTAAAGCATTAAGTAATTTATAATTTAAGTATATTTAAGTATAAATATAATATTAAAAAGAAAAAAAGGTTATAAGAAAAAAGGAGCTAAATTTATAATAATAATAAAAAGGTATTGATTAAAGAATTATATATATATTATAGCTAAGTTATAGCGTTATTATAAGCCTTAAATAGCTAAAATTAACTTATTTATACTTTATTATATAATATTTAAAATAATTATATAGTAATAAATTAATTTTTTTAAAAAGTATTTTAAAGAATTTCTTAATATAATTAAATTATATTAAAACTTATTATAATATATTAATAAATAAAATTAATATTAAAAGATATATAAGGGTATTAAACTATTAACTTAATATAATATAAAACTATAACACTTATATATATTATTTATATAATATTTTAAAAACTTATGTGTTCCTTATAAAATTAATGCTTATTAAATAATAATATATAATTTAAGGAAATAAAGCGTTTATAATAATAAGATTATTATAATTAAATAGCAATAAGTAATTAAAGAATAATGCCCTTATATAATATTTATTATAATAATAATAATAGGTATTTAAGATCAATAAAAGCCTTTATAATAATACTTATTATAATTAATAAATAATAAGGAATTTAAGAAAATAAGGCTTTTATAAATAATTAGATTTGATTATAATAAAAATAAAAATAAGTAATTTAAGAAATAAAGCCTTTATAATAATCTTTATTATAGCTAATAATAAAAATTAATTTAAGAAATATACAGCTTTTTTTATAATAATACCTTATTATAATTATAATAATAAAGAACTTAGAAAATATAATGATTTAGTATCATAAATAGTATAATAAGATATTAACTTTGTAATATAAATATTTATAAAAACGTGTAATATAATTATTATATATTTATACTTAAGAAATATAAAAATTTTAAAATAAGTTGAATAAAAAGTTTTAAGATCAACTTCATATATATATTATACTTAAAATAATATAAAAAATTTAAGATAACGTATATATATATAGATATTTAAATAATATAAAAGTTTAAATAAATAAATAGAAATTTACTGTACGTATATATATTATGCTTAAATAATATACAAGTTAAGTAAATGAAAAAAATTTATTAACTTTTTATAAAAATACTTATATAAGACTTTTATTTAATAAAAAAGATAAAGATATATTCCTTGTTTATTAATATTAAAAAAAAGAAATA